>NC_089912.1:57127428-57202428 GCF_040182565.1 Anser cygnoides | reverse complement strand
AGAATCATAGAATCATTTACGCCTTTTATTATGCTCATTAAGGTGATGATCATTACAACTGATGTTGCCTGAACTGTGAAACAAGAGAGCCATCCACCTCAAAAGTGTAAATGTTAGCCAGTGAGCAAAAAGACAACACTGGTGGGCCTTGAGTCTGTTCAAGACAGTTGTAACAGCAGCTCAGCATCAAGCAGTTGAAACCTTCTGTTCTCCACATCAGGGTGGGTTTTAAGATGGTTTCAGGAGTGTTAATAAAGTGTGTCAGCAAATATTTCTTAATGTTGATCTTTTCTTAAGTGTGCAAGGCAACATAATAAATAATAAATAAATAAATAGTACTTATTTAAAACATTTGAGAGCACAAATGTACCATGAAAAGGGAAATTTTATTAAAAGCTGAAATAATTTCCTTGTTATTTTCTCTCTAGGAGCACACTTCTTCAAAAATATGCTGGATTTATCAGAAAAAAGCAGTGATTGTAATATGTATATTATGGCTCTCTTGAACTAATCATCTCATTGAGAAGGGAATACCCTTATTCCTGAGTTTGCTTTTGATATTTGGAGGTCTTGAGAATGTCAGTTCCTTACTATTTTCTGATTTTTTATGAGGTCCTTAGAAAAAGGGAAAGAAAAAAAAAATAGTGTTTCAAATGTTCCTAATGTAGCCCAGGAGGTTGTTGGACAACGTGCACTCTAAGGACACATTGCTGGCTCCTGTTCAACTTGTTGCCCACCTGGGCCCCAAAGTCCTTTTCTGCAAAGGAAAGTCATCCCAGATGCAGGAGTGCTGCACCATCATTACAATGTACTTCATCTCCAGAAGAATCCTTTAGCCAGCCAGAAGAGTCAGGCCTTGCATTTTTGGAACGACAGTCCTTTAGTCTGCTTTCCTGAAGGAAAAGAGTTCCCACGATCATGCTCTCATTCTGCCTGTCCAGCTGTCAGTAAATTTAATGTCCTCTAATAACCTTTGATCTTCTTGTCAGATTCAATGAAATTTTTGAATAAAGGCTGAATTTTGAAAGACATCAAGGTCTTACGCATCTGGATGAAGGAAGAAAAATTTTGAATAGTACTATTGTAAGTAGAAAAAAAAAAAACAGCTTTTATCTGTTTAAATTTGGATGCTTTTAGCAGCTGGTCTATTGACAAAAAATTATTTGTAGGTTGCCTGCAGTATATTCCAAGTCTTTCCCAGGTGTATGCCAAAAATATACAGCCAGAGGAGAGTGGAGGAGCCTAGGCACCGCGAAGATAAAGCTGGGCAGAATTATGTACAAAGGCTACTACACAGAGTCAAAGGGAGGCTGGGAAATAAATGTGCATAATGAACTAGAAGATATGGAGACAGAAGAGAAGCTTGATGTTAGTCACTTAAAAAGTTCATCAGTATTGAGGAAACTGCTCTGACAGGAAAATCACTGGACGCCATGGAAGGACTGGGGGGTTTTGCCATAAAAGTAGCAAAGGAGACAAAGGACACAAATCCATTAGTTTCATTAGTTTATGTTTTCACAGACCAGCCTTTTCCTATCGAGGCACTAGATAAGCATTTCTACATCTTTCTCCCAAGTACTTCTTTCCCGTAAATCTGTCAAATGGTGGCATAAATATGTGCTTTAATTTGATGGCAGTGGGGGCGAAGGGAAAATGTAGAGATATGGAAAACAAAAGAGAAAAATTAACAAGTTGAAAACGTGAGAAATTGTTAACGCTCACTGTAGATGTAAAGGTGTAGCATAAATGAGAGTATCAAGAAGAGTAATGATTTTGTTTTAGTGGGAAAAGCCACTGAACAAGAGAGTTTATCACTGTACCTTTGACTGCAATCCATCTGTGTTATTTTCACGAGTCAAGAATTTGTCCTTGTGTTTAGTGTAACTGCTGAGCTGAAGCATTTTACTGTGTATACATATTTTGTATTGGATTTTTACAGTCATAATTGCAAATAAGACAATTAAAAAATGTTGGGGGGGATTATGTTAGTGCAGTATTAAATGCAGGGGATAGTTCTATCAAGATGGCCACAAAACTGCATGTGATAGATGGAGAAAAATAATGCCACTGCCTACCAGGATGTATCACTTGCTTCCACACTTAAAGGGCAAAGCTATCAGAGGTAGATTAATGTTGCTGTGTCCTCAGCTAGAGCCCAAAATGTTATATATCAGCTGGAGAGGGCTGAGGAGCTTTCGGATTTGGTAACTTTTTATTTTTTTAATATTTTATTTTATTTTATTTTATTTTATTTTATTTTATTTTGTCCAAAACACTCTTATTACCTATTGGGAAGTACCACAGAAACTGGTCACACCAGTTTTTTGCCTGTTAGGATCCCCAGGTAGGAGATAGTGGTTGTCATAAAAGAAAACATTTTCCTGTCCCTTATGTGCTGACTCCATATCATTATGGCAGTGCAGTGCTACACAGACATGGCTTTTACAAAGATGTGATCAACATCATCGTTGTGTTCTGGTATCTTGTACTTGGTTGTTCCTGCAATTTATTCTCTCAGATCCCTCGCAGACACACAGCAATGTGCATTACTTACCTTTTCAACTATTCAGTGTTTTTCTCTTGCTAGAAAATGAGAAGTGTTCTGTGTCCAGTCCAAAATTTGTCCCTTGACCCTTGACCCAGTCTTTTTCTGACTAGCAAAATGAGGATGCTGATTGTCTCTGTATACATCCTTCTTTTTAGAGCTCAGACATCTCCCCTCATCTAGCATCACATGAAGTGCAGTACAGTACCCTTTACATAGCTCTTGCTGATTGAACATTTTTTTTTTTCTTACTTCTTTTGCCCATTATACAAGAAGCAGTGTGGGCTGCATCAAAGTGAACTCGTTTCCCAAGAGCTTATCAAACTCTTAATGACACACAGAACACAATGCTTTCCTAATGTTTCTTTCCTCTACACCTACATTTTTTATTCCTTTCAATTCTCTGATGCCCTTCTCTTGTCTCTTTCTACCCAGTTCTCTGTTTACAAGATCTGTGGCATCTTTTATCTCTTTGCCACCTCTTTTTCAGCTTCTCTCTTCCTGTTGAAATCTCACTGGCATGGCTTCTTTGTCTTTTTGAGGCATTGATATGTTTTTTATTTTTTTTTCCTAAGTCAGCTGTATATCCATTTTTTAGCACATTTTTCATGACAATTTACAAGCATCTCTTCCTCTGGGCTGTATGTGTTGCCAGTACAGCTGAACTATATTCTCTGATATATTCTTCTTTATAAGTATATATTTATATTGATTTGTGATTTCATTTCATAATTTCTCACTTATCTTTATTCCACTGACAATTTAACTTAATAGATCAAAAAATGCATGGACAAATCAACCATATATTTGCACTCTGACATGAGTCTGCATTGCCAACCATCTGGCTAGGCTTGCAGAGGAAAGAAATCTTTCTTTCTCTATTTTCAATTCAGCTTGAATCATGCCTGACAGAGCTAGCTGCTAGTCCAATCCAATTTCACCTCTATTGCAAACTCTTGTTTTGCAAAAGATGAAAAACATATCCTGTAAATCTTCTGTAACCGTATAGCAGGTTTGAAGGATTTGAAGGATCATGTCTTTTGGAAGACCCTATTAGAGGGATTGCAACAAATGCTCCTCTGTGCTTGCTATCAGCCATGCAATCATGTGCATGTGAGCTAAACAGCAAGACTTTGACTTGGATGAGCAAAAAGTTATTCCCGTATCTTATACATATGTTTGTCCAAGTTTGAGTAGCTGAAGTACTAAATCCATACAAAATTAGCAGACACAGTTTAAATCAATAATCACATGGAGGAAAATCATGCTCATTAATCATGTCCTGAAACCACAGACAATTGCCACTTTGTAATTAGTGCTGTTCAGTATTGGTGTGTCAGCACAGGCAGCAAGGAGTTCCTGGTGCTGTTGGTTGAGTGAGTAAATTCTGCCTATTTATTTATGTGGCATATACACCTATGTATTAATAGGCAGCTTTATTTTAAATCTCTGTGGCTAAGGTCACAGTAAGGTTCACTTGTAGCAAATGGACTCCTGAAAATCAGGATGCTTCTTAGGTCCTGATCCTTGAATCTTTTGTTCATTTTCATTACTGATGGTTGCCAACCACTTGTTCCTGTTTACCAAATCCAAAGGAATTTAACTACTTTGTACATCTGTTTAAGAAAGAGTTTCAGCTACAAGCAAAATCGTAGAGTCGGGGGAAAAATAACTGCTTTCTAACCATAGCCATAGTCTTAAGACAAGATGCAGAGTTGTAGATGACCCTGTGCTTTCATACCATACCTTTAAATTATCATAGCCTATTATGCTGATTTAAAAGAGCCTGGTCTGGGAAGATTTTCAACCACTTACAATTTTACCCAAGAAATCCTGACTGGGGATATTCATCTCTGAAATTATCTGTTCAAAATTTAGTGTAAAAGTGTTTTTTCTATAATTTCTACAGACTTGTATTGGCTTCATTTTAAAACAAACAAGCAAACAAACAAACGAACCTATTGATTCTTTTCAGAATAGTTTCCACTCAGCTGTCAAAATGTCTTAAACAAATAAGGAGAGAGAAACTGCTTCTCTGTGAAATCCTCATTTGCCATGCACTTTACTCTGCATAAGCCAAGATGACTCTCAGAGTCTCCCCTCTTCACTTAAGGCCAGTGAGGATCTGTTTCTCCTGCTGATTTATGTACAATAAGAAAGTTTTGATACATTTTTTCATGGTCTACTCAGCAACCACATAGCATTTTACTGCCTTCTGCTGTATCAGAACAGGCTGTTTTTTATAAACTCTTGGTCTCTGCTGCCAAACCAAGTGCAGCATGCTTTATTGTTGATTCCAGCCAAGTACACATTTCATCTTTCCAGCTTGCTCACCAGCACCTTTGCTTTCAGTTTTGGTTCAGCAGCACGGCAGTGCCTCGGTCTGTCTTGCCACTTTGCATTCAGCTGTGCTTTCTGGGTAACACTTGTCACCCCAAACTCCCTGCCATGGGAAACCCTAGTCCCCCACATCCCAGGTCACAGATTTATCATCTGAACAGAAACCTCCCTGCAAAAGCCCCAAGTTTGGCCTGCTGGCTCTCTGAGTTGGCTGTCTGTCATTTCCACTTGCTTGCTGTGCTTTACTGGGGATGATGAATGATTCCTACTTTCTGTACCCAAAGACGACTTGTATGAGAAAAACAAACAGGAGCAGTAAAAAAATACAGCAGGGTAGTCAATGTCTGTGTTTGAATGTAGGTTCCGATTTCTTGAGAAGTCTTTGCAAGTACAATGAAAATACAGGCCCTGTTCCTTAGAGTTTGCATTCTCATCCTAGTGCTGGAGACACAGGAAAAACAGAGGGGGAAAAAAATACAGGGTAGAGCATAGAAAACAAAAAATTATGAAAACACCTGTATTGGTACCCCTATCTTACCCGAACTATCTTTGGTTGGTGGGTCACTTTGTGATAAGTTGCAAAAGCACAGGATTTGGGGCAAGGTAATGAGGACCAGAGTTACTTGTGCCTCCCCTTAGCTCAGGTTCAACTTTACAAAACTTATACGTCTTAAACTGACCTAAGTCCTTTGTGTAAGCTTCTTTTTATAGCTAATAACCTCAGTAGGTCTGTCGGACTGGTAGTCTTTATTCTGAAACAGGTGCTTTGCTTCCATCTGTAGTCAGCCACATTGCCAATTTTGTTAATTTTTAGAAGGCTAAATTTACTTGAAGTGAGTCTCCCTGGCGAATTCCTCCGGAATCTTTGTTGGAAAACCTTGAGCAATGCTTTCTAAATAATAGTGTATGCTGGCATAAGTTTTAACTGTTTTCTCAACTTTTTCCCCCTGTATTTTTAATAGGCCTAAAGGAAGTAAAAATGCTTAGAACTAAGCTTAACAGTTCACCCCTAACTCCCAGAACATAACCAAGAACAACTGCCCCCCCCTTCTTTCCCATGTGGTACAAGAACACTGTTGAAAGTGTTCATGATCTAATTTGAAGACAACAGAAGTGATCTTACCACCATTCCAGCTAACAGAAATACTGCTTTGCAGCTATATATAAAGATCTGGGCCTCCAGTCACTAGCATTTATAGTAGGTTTATTGGCCAGTAAAAAGAGCCTGAGGATTTTGTTCCTTCTTGCATCCATATGCCCTTTGCCTTTTTTCAAAGTTATTGGGGCATTAGGTTTAATTGCACATACAACTTAATCACTCGGAGCCTCCCTGCCCAGGATGCGTGCTGTGCACTCGCGGTTTGATGCAGCTGTAACTGCACAACTTTGCAGCTCTTCGCTGCTGCTTATCAGGGATGAGTGCTCCTCGCTGCTGAGAGAGGCAATTCTCACACCTCCTTCCATCCCAGTCCCAGTAAATCTGCTCTCAGGATCTTTATTTGAATGATAAGTCTCTGGGTGGGATGTTCTTATTTTTCCTACTAATACTCATATTTCTTATGTTGAACGTATGTCCAGCATACATCAGGTTACCTCAGCCAAGACATTTACTAAATAGGAAATAAGAACAGTTGCATCTGAGCTTGTTTCTGGTACAGAAAGCAGTAAGTCTCTTTAAAAAATCTTTAGTCATATCATGAGGATATCTGTCTATGGAAGAGAAAAGTGCTATTGAACCTAGAAGGCCCCCCTGGACTTCCTGAATTGGAGGTAGGCAGGGATAATTTTTCACCCCTGGATATAATTAGAGAGGTGCCTGTATCACTCTCTTCTTAAAGAAACAGAGGAAAAATGTGGAAAGAGCACAGGAATAGAAAATCTGACACAAGTAAAATATGTTCATAACTTGCACAGTTACGCAGAGCATTCATAAAGTCATACAATACAATTGCAGAGGCATTTATTAAGCTGTTTTTCCTACTGTGTCTTCAAACCATATTCAGTTCTTTTACTAGGATGACAGACATCCGTGGAGGAGTAGAGGCTTAGCATTAATGCAGGGATACTTAGTTCTCTTACAAATACAGGAGACATTTAACATATATTGCTAGAGCAAAGTTTAATGTTTTCAAGTATATCTTTCTCTTGCATTTTCTGCTTCCCCCTTTCTCCTTCACATATTCTGCATTGCCACTGATCTTTCCAATCATGAGAAAATATGACATCCGTGCCAGAAAAACATGGTGTCTGCATTAATTTATTCTCCTCTCTGCATGGGAATTAAGCCAAGCTGAAGGGTTTCCAAAAAGCCTCTTTCCCTCCCTTTCTTGTTTCTTCCTTGTTTCCTCCAGACACTGAGTTTACAGAAATAGCTCAAAAAGCAATGGCTGAAGGGTTCCCAGAGCTGAACCTATTACTGCCGACTGATTGTATTCACCTGAACAGAAGCTATAACACTGATATATGGTGTCAGCAATAAATATGTTAAGAACAAAAAAGTGTTGAAGAAAAAGGTTTAACACGGCTTGAAATTTTTTTGCCATCTGTCCACTGTGATAAGGTCATGTCCCTTAGAGAGGGTTGGCTCTGCATTACAAGGACTGTGATTAAAATTAAATGAACAATTTGAGATTGCGGTTGCTGCATACTTGTGATTGTAGGGATTTAAAATTGTTCAAGTAAATCCTATGTACATCCAAAATATATTTATGTTATGGGTCAGTGCAGTTAAAAATATGCTTAAACTTTATCCTAATTATACAATGAATTCCCAAGTCCCAAATATTAGAACTGACTTGCAATTAAAAATATTTTTTCTTCAGAGTTACATTTATTAATCTCATAATTGCCCAATACTCTCCTATCCTGGAAGATATTTAACCAAAATTTTGTTTACCACCAACATGAAAAAATGTCCAAAAATCATTCTTTTCAATTAAAATTATGAAAACTCTTTTTTACCTTCAAGTCTTGTACTGAATTTGGAATAAATGAAATTACAATATTCATGGTTATAACAGTATGTTTTGCTACTTTAGGAAAAAAAGAAAAAAAAAGGAAAAAAAAAAAAAGGAGAAAAAAAAAAGACAACTTCCTGAACTCATTGGAAGCCTGTAAATATTTATTCAGTAGAAAAGTTTAAGTTGAATTTTCTAAATCATCAGAAGAAAAAGAAATCAATGCACTTATCTTTTCAAGAAGGTGATATTCATAAACACAAACATCTGGCCTTTTGATTTTGAACACTAGTACATACTAGTACATATTCAGCTGTGGAAGCTTGTGGTGATAAGGGAGTTTAAACTATCATTGGGCTGTGTCCTAAGAAATGGGGGTCTGATATGCTTATACACAAAAAATTCTCACAACAAAGAAATTTGCCACATAACTACACTGAATGCACAAAGCTGGGCTTTTGAACAGCACACTAATTGCTATCTGCATATCCAGCTTCCTGACCTGTGTAACCACTTCCAGGACTCTTTTGTGTAAACAATGCGTACTTCATTTTGTATAAATATATATCCCCAAGTCCCATAGATCCCCATCTCCCCATATACCCATCTGTTATTTTAATTTATCTCTCATGGTTTTCTGCTATTAAGGAGTTAAGGTTTCCAACAGATGTACGGTTAGCATAGATAGTTCTGTGGCATTCAGTGTGGGGCCTGGTGCTTATGTTTGCACCTGGATTTTTTCCTGTGCAGTTCTCTGCACCCTCCATTTTATGTTATGTATAAGTTTTAAAGCCCAATGGCACACAAGCTTTCATTTTTTTTTGCCAAGCTTGGTTCATTCTTAGTAAATACTTACCTCCTGGGTCATTACTGGCTTGCCCAGTAAAGAGCAATAAAGTTGCAAAAGTTTGTGCACTTTGTGAATTATCATCACAGATATAATCTTAGGAACTTTAGGAAATCACAACTTTATTCTTCTCTGCAATCAAATGTGCCTTGAAGGGAGATTTATCCGGATGCTAATGATGTGCGTTATGAGAGAGACCAGAGAAAGCAAGTTGCTCTTTCGGTGAGACATTATCACTATTGCCATTCTGACACCTTTGATAAAAGCAGCAGCAGCATTACTGTAAAATCTTGTTTAAAATCATCAAACTTATATCAGCAGTTAGCAGGAGAGAGCCATAGACATTCATCTTGCAGGACCTTGCTGGCACTTCTGATTTCCTCTGAAAGGTTTTAATTGAGGTCATCAGGTGCCATGAAATTTAGCATAAATACTGTTTAGGAGAATTCAGCTCTGCTTAAGAATTACACAGTTAGCAGAATTGACTGAGGCCCTTTTGGCCCTGCCAGACCTTTGGTTCATTCAGGGGCTTAGCAAAGTTAGACACAATAATGTTGCTCTGTAATTGATGGCAAACTCTGCTTCATCCTAAATCAGCTCATCGGTTAAATGTGACTCCTATCATCTTGAGGTAGGAGTGCCTGGTTTGTAAGGCTCAAGTTTGCGAGTCTGACATTTCCCTCTTCTCTGCCACTATATCTGCAGCTTTAGATAAGCCCCTGAACCTCGTCCTGACCAAATTCCCCCAAGCCATTACACAGGAATAATCATGCTGCACTTGCTCATTGTTGTTTTTAGTGAATATCTGTTACTGCAATTATTTTCAGTATGTAGAACAGGTATGTAGTGACAGCAGACGGGAGGGATGGTGGGGACAGCATAGGGATGAGCACTGTTCCTAAGGGCTGTCAATTCTGGATTGTGAGAAATGGAGCAGTGTTCACTGTTTGAGAGACTTCCTAGTGAATAAAGGTTGTATGGGAGACAATTGAACTCGGAAGTACAGCCTTCAATGATTTTTCTTCCTAGGTGGTAGGAGAAGTGTTAGGTCTCTGATCATGACTACTGGAGGAATACCCTTGAACAGTCAGAGCTCCAGTAGTGAATGAACTCCCATCTTAGCAGAGTGTGAAACGTCCTGTAACTTTTCTGTGTTTTAAGTCAACTTTTGAAGCCTAAAAGCTGGTTGAGTTGTGACACAGAAGTAGAAGATATTTTAAGATAAAAAGCATATTTTTTTAAGGGAGTTTGTTTCTTCATCCTAAATTGGGGCCATCTTCACTGAAGTGAACATATTAATAAAATACTCCCCAAATCATAAACTCCTCCAAAGCGTCTTGCTAAGCCATATTATTCTAGCAGTCTAGCAGCAAGTCCTTGATACACTGAGTCATAAAACTGATTATGCCTGCAAATGATAGTGGGAGATACTCCTGTAATTCCCTGGGCTGGAAAGGGGAGGGATTCTCTCTAAAGCTAAGAAATGCTCATCTACAATAAAATATCTCATGCATCAAGGAAACCAGCCTTTATTCTTGTATGGGACATTGATAGGGACTAGCCTACAACCACGGAAATGTTACTTTTGGAGGAGTTTGGAGCATAAATTGAGAAACAAGAACTTCAACTCCGTTCTTAATAAACTTTCTGAGCTTCATCCTGATTTTCCAAAATTAACATCTGTTTGAGGGAAACTGAAAATGTAACCCAGCCTTGCAAATCTCAGAAGTCTGGCAATTCAGCTCATTTCATAGCAGAATTACAACAGACCATTAACTTCTCTAAACTGGTGGTCTGAAAACAGCAAAGAAAGATTGAAGCCACATTTTCTACAGCTCAGCTAAGTAGAAACATCACAAAAATCATAGTGGTTTTCACACCATACTAGCAATTTCAAAAGCCACAGAAAGGAGAAGAACGTTGAAGTATTACAACCATGCAGTTGATTTTATTTTAAAAATGCAGTTTTCTTTGAATTTCATTCCAGGTTAATATCAAGTTGTTTATATTTTGCCACTTTCTTGCCCCCTCTCTCATTGTTAGCAAAATCTTAAATCACGTGTTCCACATAAGTCATGTTAGAGCTGCTGCTTCATTGAGCAATGGCTGTCCATTCAGAGGAGGCACTGATGGTATATGGTAGGTATGTCTCCCTATATCCTAACCTATCTCCTGTCTTTCCACTTCTGAACACAAATTTTTTGCATGAACACAAGAATCATCTACTTCATCAGAAATCATTTTGTCAAAAATTAGGAAGGTCTGGGGAATTTGTTGCTTGCTGTGCATCCACAGTCAGATGGCTTGTGCTTGGTCGTGCTTGGCCCACCACGAACTGCATGGCTCTGATGCTTCCACCTCTACAGAAAACCTAATTCCTCTCTAGTCTTGGGTGATGAGCCTGATTCCCACTGTCCTTCAGCTGCTGGTGACCTGTCCAAGTTTATCCATCCTCAGACAGGTTTTAGCCTTTTGACAGGAAATATTACCATAAGGTTTGTTTTCTAAACACAGTTGTGGAATTTCATGAGGAATCCATCATCTGCTGCATTCCAATAAGCCTATCATAAGGAAATCTGATTTAACTTTTCCCTTTCTAAATTTTCTAAAAACAAGGATTCTAGTAAGTGGCAAGATCAGATTTTATTTTATGAAGGCTCGTAGTCCAATCTCACACACTTTATTTTATTTTATTTTATTTTATTTTATTTTATTTTATTTTATTTTATTTTATTTTATTTTATTTTATTTTATTTTATTTTATTTTATTTATTTTATTTTATTATTTTATTTTATTTTATTTTATTTTATTATTTTTGCCTTTTTGGAGGTATAAATATTTTCATCTTGTAAAGCAGTGCAGGCACTATCTGACGCACATTTTCTCTGTGGCTTAGTGATTTAAGGGTAGTTTGGTGAGCACTGTGTGAGAAAACAAGGTTGGAGATGTAGCCAAGATCTCTCCTTTCTTGTTCATACCCAATATAAGAGTATGCGAGCACTATGGCATGTCTCCTCTCTCTTCTGTGCACAGCTAATTTATGTCACAACCCAGTCCTTGGGGAATGATTCACCCAGGTGGATATGGAAGCACACGGAGGCTGTTAGAGAAACTCCCTCTCCTGCCATTACACTTTTCTGAGGACACTGGCCTAGCACAGTTCCCGTTCACACACAGACCACCCCGAGTGCACAAGTATCACTTTCTTTAATCTTAAATCCACTTTATATCTCAGTTTTCCCCAGATGAATTTCTTTGTGCCATAATTCATTATAACAGATGTTTTGAGAATGTCTTTCTTTGTAGCTGTATTTATATAGTTTTCATTGGAGAGCAAAATTTTTTTTTCATTCAGAATCAATCTCTTAAATTTCTTTAAAGTTTGAAAAAATTCTTCGTCTTTTTGAACTGTGAAAGAAGTTTTCTTTTATTTTTTCTCTGGAAAAAAAAAAAAAAAGAGATAAAGAAAAGTCCTGAGCCCCACGTTGAGCTTATGAGGACATCTGAAACAATACTCTTGTGACTTAACAGCTTTATTTTAAAGTTCCAATCTCAAGTTAATAATCAGAGAATGACAAATGTCTTTCATGACATTTTTTAAAATTTATTTCAGAATTTCTTTTCATATTAAATTGAAGTGAAATTAAAACCCAACATCTAATTTGTCTCACAACAGTATATCTCTTAATATTTCCATGTTGATTTACCCATCCTCCCTCATTATTTACACAGGAATATTTACTCACAGAAAATGTGGTTGATAACTTCTTCAAAACCCGCTTAGCTTCACGAAATTATTAAAATATTTGTAAAAGAAGTGTAAAAATGCACAGTCACAAACATCACTGAATACATAAGTATACGTATATATGTGTATCCTAGACACCTTTAGAAACGGGTACCTCTGACAGGGCTCAGTTTACCTTCATACTAGTGTTATCATACATACTTAACTAATTCAAAACTATCTTCCATACAGGCCTAGGCAAAGCTCTCTCAGCTCCTAGCAAATGGTCCCCCCAATTTCAGAAGACTGTGAATTTGGGGCAGGAGTGAGAGCTTTGCTGGTTTGGGTACTCCTGCTGCATGCCAGGTCTGGAAAAAGTCCTGTAAAGGCAGAGTTCTGGAGAGAGAACCCATCACTACAAGAGCTGTAAATGAAGTTTATTTGCCCACACCCAAGCACTCACAGAAGACTGCAGCCTTCTTCTGGAACAAATAACAAATCTATACAAAATTGCTGCCTATCAACAAGATGCCAATAAGTTGAACAGGAATGTAGCATTGCACATCAAAATAAAAATATATACAATTCAATATGCCGTATATCAGAAGAGATAATTAAACATACCCCCAAGGCAAGCAGAATTAGCAAAAAGACTGTTTGATACTATTCATAGCATTGCTTGGTGGGCCTAGTGAAATAACCATAAATCCTCTGTTTTTCTGGCAGGTAGAAATAAATCCAAAGTGATGCATCTGTTAGCCTCAAAATATGTCCAGTGGTATTCAGCAAAACTGTGAGATAATGACCTCAAATTCTATATTCACAGGGGAAATTCACTGTGCCCTGTGCTTAGTTTTCAATGCTTAGTTATGTAGGCTTCCTTGTGCTATGCACAGCTATTGTTAACCTGACATGATGAATTGCCTCTTCAGGTCTCAGCAAGGATAATTATTCTCCGAGCTACTCACACAACCGCCCTCATCGCACACAGGGAGAATGCCAAAGTCAGGAGAGCTTGACAAAAAAAGAGAAAGAAGGAAAAAAAAAAAAAACAAAAACCACGCTCCCGACTGCTTAGGCTCAACAGGTGACTGAAGTCAAACTGAGTAGATAAACCCTTCCTTAAAGAGGTGCAGACATGTTCCTGTTGGTAGGACACGAAACCTCCTGTGCAAGCAGAGATACATTTCCCTGCTGCCACAA
Organism: Anser cygnoides; assembly: GCF_040182565.1. Classification (NCBI taxonomy): domain Eukaryota; kingdom Metazoa; phylum Chordata; class Aves; order Anseriformes; family Anatidae; genus Anser; species Anser cygnoides. The sequence goes on along the minus strand of NC_089912.1, from coordinate 57,188,808 downwards.
ATGCCACGTGTGTTGGGAAGTCAGACTTTTGCATCTCAGTGGGATCCATGATGGTTGCAATAAAAAAGATAAATTGCACTTGCTGGGCCTCTTGATTTCAAATGAAATCACTTCCTTTAGTCAAGCCAGCTAACAGGCAGTGCTAGTGTTCACAGCATGGAGGTGACAAACTCGGAGCCAGCCTAAGAGAAGGAGTGAAAAGGAGAAAAGCCAGCAGGGGCAGGGTGAGATAAAACCACTGTTATTGATTTTTCTTTCTTACTATTTTTTTTTATTATTATTATTTTTTATTATTATTTATTTTTTTGTGGAAACAGTTCAGGTGCTGTGATAGAATAGTAGAGTAAAACCAATACACAGATAGACAGACAGATATGTTAGAGTAGATTGAATTTTCACTTTTATTTTCCTTAAATGTATCAATAGCTTTAAGGGTTCAAAATATAGCTAAAATCTCTCCAGTTAAGCAGCTTCCGAATTTCGGAGGCCTGGTGTGTGCCAAATATCACTGTTCAACTCACTTCCATTAGCGTCTGTACAACAGTTCTCTGAGGACCTCTGACACTCGAGATGGCTCCATTTTCAAAATACCATTTTATCACTGTAAGAAAGCTCGTCCTGAGAACCAATATAAACATGATATGGATAAGAAAAAGTGTGGAAGTAATGATAGATTTTATCACCTTCATCAGGGGCAAAGAGGCGTAAGAAAGCTAAATGATTTTCCCAGCCTGAAAAAGAGTTGAGATCCAGACACAGCAACATCCTCCCTCTGAAGCACTAGGCTTCTTGCCATGCTTTAACTGGAAGGGATATGGATATGCACTAAGATGGATGGATACACTGGAGATTTGGAAGACACAAGTCAGCTCATGAAAGGATTAAGCTGCTTACTTTTGTTACTTTGCTCTAGCTGAGGCAGAGTTGGCTGTCTGGAACCTTTGAGATTCGGTAGCTAAGAGGGTAATAAACCTGATCCTTTTTAGGGGTTAATTGAAGAAACAGGATCAGTCAACAGGAATTTATCAGCTGAAATCTTACTTTGCAGAGTAAATGATCTGCAGACAGATTTCTTTAGAAACCTACATGAATCTCTGATCTTCAAAACATTTTAAGAAAAAAAGAAAGAAAAAAAAAGCTACGCTTGTCCTTTCTCACCCCTTCACTCATAGCCTCCTCACATGCATTTTTGCAAGAGTCCTTTGTGTTTTCCTTCATTTGCTTCAATTTTTGAGGACTCCGTGTTTCCAGTACTAGTACAGCAGCAGCACGATTTCTTGGAATAAATACAATGCAAGCTGTTGCTGTGCTTTTTTTTCTGCATGCAATATGAAGCTGAAACATATGCAACACATCTAAAATGGCTAATTCTTTGTCAGGAGCTGCAGAAGATAATGATGCAAAAGAAATAGTGGGTCAGTGCTCTGGCCTACATGTTTATGCTACCAAAAAAATTCATAGCGACAATTTTAACAGAGCCAGGTCTCCAATAAGTGCCTTTTAAAGTGCATAAGTGTGTCAGGATTAACTACTTATACATTACACATGCAGATAGGCTACAAAATATATAGAGAACAGAGTAAGCACCATGGAATATTCACAAAATACTTAAGGTGATATTAATACTTTACAGACTTGTGATCTTCAGAGGTTTTTCTTGTAACAGAAACATATTCACGGTGTTTTTGGTTTTTTTTTTTTTTTGTTTGTTTGTTTTTTTCATGTTCCAGAGCCATCCAGAGTTTATCTTGTCTATGGGAGATCAGGCTGTTCAGAGGGCTATTCATCTAAAGCTCAATTTGATCCCCTTTCCCTACTTTACTCCCATCACCTCTCTTATTCTCCTTTTGCATCCACTACAAAAAATATTTTTGTCATAGGACACAAGGAAAATGTGATGATAAGCAGTCGATTACTGACATCTCTCTAGCAATAATGCTTTTAGTGTGAAGTATTTATTAGAAGGAAATGAAAGATCCAGCCTTTTTGAGGAACGGTAGCCAGCTTTCAAGATTAACTGACAAGAAAATATATTGTGTACTACTAATGGGAGATGTGTCCCATACTGCTGCTATTGAAGCTGCCACACAAAATAATGAAATATTCTACAAAACGTGCCTACAAGGTAATTTATACAGAACCAACACTTGTCATACTGTTGGTAGTGAGTGACCTATGATGCTCTGTTGTGCTCCACAACCTCATTAGTTACAGTGGAGGTGGGGAGCTTTATGGACGGGTGTCCTGGGACACCGTGATGGAGAGGAAAGGGATCATAGAGCCAGACCCTGGCTGACTGCTGTCGGAGACTATTACAGGGCACATTTTTAAAGTTCCAGTAAAAGTTCCTATAGAGAATTGTCATAGTTAACACACAACCCTGCTTTCAAACACTGCCCCCAGCCAGGACGCTGAGGGAAACGACCCGTGTCTGATCTCGCAAGCTGATCAGCTCCCTGTGTACAGTGCTAGGGAAGAACAAAAACAACTATGCGTTGCTATGGGATTTGATGGTGTATCTCTTTCTTGCCTCTTCCAGCTGGGAATGGTTAGGGTTCCCTAACCTATGCCCCTCTTTCAATCTTATTTCAATGTCAACACTAGCCTAAAAATGAGTTGCTCCACCAAAACATATGAAAATTGCTGCCTCTTTTTCCCACTCCTTTCTTTTCCCTCTCTCTTATACTGAATGGTAAAAATAGGTTGTTATAAGCTGAAGACAGTGTTGGGGACACTAGCTGCACGAAAGGCACCGTGTCACTTCATATGGGACCAGGTATAGCATGGGTCATAACTGATAAGAAGGAAGAAGGGAAGTTCTTTTCCTCCATGCTTTTTTTCCAAGTTTTCCAAGTGTTTTTTTTTTCCTCTTTGTTTTGTTTTGTTCTGTTTTGTTTTCCCTCCAAGCTTTTTTACAAGTTTTTTTTTTTTTTTTCTTCTGTGAGTCAGAAACTAAGCACCAAACCGTAGATTTCTAAAAGTAATTTTAACTTTTTAAATTACTTGCTCTTTAGTTCTTTCCAGACCTTGTTCTCACCACCTGAAAAATCATGCTGGTTACATACTGTTGCTGTTTAACCTCATTAGGGAACTGAGCACCACACAGCCACTCACTCAGTCCCCAAACTCCCCCGAAGTGGGATGGGGGAGAGAATTGGGAAGGTAAAAGTGAGAAAACTCATGAGTTGAGATAAAAACAGTTTACCAGGTAAAGCAAAAGACATGCATACAAACAAAGCAAAGCAAGGAATTCATTTGCTGCTTCCCGTCGGCAGGCAGGAGATCAGCCACTCCCAGGAAAGCAGGGCTCATCACATGTAATGGTTTCTTGGGAAGACAAATGCCATCTCTCCAAACGTCCGCCCCTTCTCCTTTCCCCCAGCTATCATTGATGAGCATTGTGCCACATGGCATGGGACATCCCTTTGGCCAGCCTGAGCCAGCTGTCCTGGTTCTGTCCCCTCCCAGCTCCTGGTGCATCCCCAGCTCCTCACTGGCAGGGCAGCATGGGAAACTGAACAGTCCTTGGCTCTGGGTGAGCACTGTTCTGCAACAACTGAAACATCGGAGTGCTATCACCACTATTTTCATCTAAAATCCAACACACAGCATCATGTGCATCTATGTGAACAAAGCTAACTATATACCAGCCGAATCCAGGACACATACCTGTGTACAGTGGCTTAAGACTGAGGACATGGAAAGCTAGATACTATACAGAAATTCTGCCAGGTAGAAAGCTTTGATGATGTGGAATTAAAGTCAAATCCAAATCATAGAAATCACCTTTAAGTTGTCATTAGATAAGTATAGGATTAAATTTAGAGATCATGGAAACATTCCAGAGAACATACTTGACTGAACAATTGCCATAAATGAAACCCTCCCTCTCGTCTGTTAGCACTTTGGCAAACAACTTGAAAAAAGAAAATGCAGTACTGATCAAAGTACATGTGTAACTAATTACCTGATTTTCCATCCTTTCTCCCTTCTGTGTAGGCATTAATGATGAGCATGAAATACAGGAATGAAAGGAGATCAAAAGAACATTACCTGAATGTGCACGATTTTCTTATAACACCCCCCTCCCCCCACCCTTTCCTCCCAAGACTCATTTTTATTTTGCCTTTGGTTTGACAGGACTGCATTGCACATATTGAGGATACGACCAATTATTATTTCAGTGTGTCACATTTGCCTGATTTTATCCACCCAAGCTTGCAAAATTTGACCACAAACTCCAAATTTGATTCAAAATCAGGGCTAAGTTTTGTGTTATAATGAAAATCAAGACTTGTATATCAGTGTGAATCTAGCAGCTTAGTGAGCTTATGAGATATTGGAATTACTCGCTCATTCTGTATCTTTTTTTTTTTTGTTTTTTTCCCCTTCTTACAAGCAGAACTCTCATGAGAATATCTATGTTTATGACAATGCCTCTATCTTTTCCTGGAACACTGTGAAATAGTCGATTTTCATGTGGGATTTCAACAGTTTACAAACTGCAATCAACAACAGTCTACTTTCGCACCAAAAGCCCATGTAAAACACAAAACAGGAAAAATCATTAAGTGCACGTTCCTTAACTTTATGGTAGAAATCATATAAAATATGTTGACCAACATCAGAATGTGCTCACTATATTTTGTCGCTATTTTTCCCCTCTCTGTGCCATCAAGACAAATCAGAGGGTCTTTCAGACAACATGTTCTATGCAGATCATGAGCTGAGGACCATTCATCTAGACATTCAACACATGAAAACATTCTCCAAGAGACGGATCTGCATGCTCTAAACACAAACTGAATCTTAATTGCCTTATATGACCCTCAACATTACACAATACATGCATAGTTATTTTTCAACACTGTGCCTGAGTATACAAGGTGAACAGTGTGAGAAATTCTGTCTTCACCACAAAGAGAAAGATTAGAAAAGGGACCCAGAATATGCAATGGCAGTGTTTTATGGTACAGAAAACAAGGTAATGTATGATGGATTACAGAAACAAGAAAGCAAAAAACAAACAAACAAACAAACAATCAAACAAACAAAAACCACTTTGCACCTATGAAAAGAATTTGGTAGATTTCCTTATCAACTCCCTGCAACCATTATTATCTTTCTGCACAATAGAATAAAAGAAAATGATGCTGTTTATTTTAGATCAAAATGTGAACGAAGAATGGATACAGGCTATCACACTGACTAACCTGTTAGTGGTAGGATCAACAGTGGGAAGTTATGACATATGACTTAAAAATTTCTTTTAGCTTGCTTCTGCATAATGTACAGAACACTGAAGTACAAGAACTGCAATTCATCAGATATCTATTATATTCCAGGTGAAATTCTAACCCAAATATAGTTGTTTGCTCAGTTAGTGTTACTACAATAGACTGAGAAGATGACATAAATTTTGTAAGAGCAGTGAGAAGGGTCTGCAATATTAGTTGGGTTTCTGTACTCCCAAGAAGTAAAAAACAAACAGAAAATAAATAAATAAGTAAATAAGTAAATAAATTAATTAATTAAAGGAAAATACGGAACACTGAAGCAAACAAAAATGTCTGAGAAAATCTTGATAGGAGACTGACAAGGAAGGAAAGGAGTGGACTTTTCATATTCAAGATATGAAAAGGAAATTGTTTTTATTTCTTGACCTGCCCTGTGAGAAATTTAAAATGGTCAAAGACAAACAAAGCTGGCAATTAAAAACATAAAAACATATAATAAGAATAACAATAAAAAAACATAATTTGATTAACCACTGTGGAAATATGATGATACACAACTCACTTCAACAGAACCTAAATGAAAATTCTTTCATAGACTTCAATGTTGTTCAAACCTCTGAAAATATTTACTGTGGAGATATTTTCAAGAGTCATCCATGTATGAACACTAAATAGACTTCTTAGATGTCTTATGTTCTCTCCAGGGATTGATAGGCATAGATGTCTTAAATATTTTAGGCTTTTCTGTCTTAGATATGTGTCAATGTCTTATGACAGTGTACTCTAAGGAAACCAAGAACACCTTTTACCATATTTTCATTCCATAGTATAAGTTACACTTTTTTCAGTCCATATAGTCTAATGGTATGTTTACCAAAACTCTTTTAATGCTGATACTGTTTTGTGAATTTACCTTTTACAAGTACAAACTTGTGCTTGTTTCTGCAGAGTGCCTTTTTGTTTCCATTAATTTTAGCACTATTGCTCTAATACATTTTTTTTAGCCACTGAGCTTCCTTTAAACAGAACACCTTGGTTGGGTTGCTGCTATTAACTAAGAATAACTGTCAATGAAATTACATCCTGAAGTCCTCTTTCATTAGTTTCTTTTGAACTTATGAATGCTTTCCCAGGGATTTGATTGCTTTTAGACTGGCACTTCCTAAAAAGGCTTTGGATGTAAACTTTCATGCCACTGTTACTATGACAATAGTGTAATGCAGCAGCAGCATTAATTGGAATTTTGATTATTTCTCTGACTCAGAAGACTCTATGTTTTTATAACTGGTTCAGCTGTGCTTCAGATCAATGCAGCAAGGCAAAGCTGAAATCTTTTATTTCCAGTAAATTTTGAATTAACAGAGCAGCTGAAGAGGAAGAAATTGAAGATGGAAGTGGCATCATAGCATCAACACATCCAATTTTCCTCACTATTGTTTATGTGATTCATGGCAATTAGTCCTTTTATAAAAATATGCAATTTTTCTCCTCTACTAGGAAATTCTTACATAGCTTTCCATATTCTTCTACCTAAATCAAATTTATTTTGGATGGGAAAAAGTGTAAAAATGACTAAATGTGAATTCCTTATAGGAAAGTATAATTAATTTTTGCTTGTTCTGGAATGGGCTGTTGGAACTTTGCAAAAGCACCAGTTACCATCTTTGCCAGCTATTAACAATACCCATTCTTCAGAATGTGAAAGTGCAGGATATAAGACGGCAAATCATAAAAGTCTGATGAGAAATATTTAACACTGCCTGTTCCAGTTTTATATCAGATCCCTAAATGGATATTGACAAAAGACAGAAATGAAAAGTACAATGCAACTGTTGAAGAATCTCTGAGCAAAATTCTTAACTTTTGGAGATTTTCCTTATGTGATGAAGGGAACATGTTGTCAGGAGAAAAACACATGTATTTATGTCATGGTGTAGCCATAAAATGTACAAATCTTCACAGATATCCACACAGGTTGATGAACCTGTTCATCCTGTTCCCATGTATACAAATCTTGGAGTCAATCTATTTGTAATATTAGAATAAAATGCTAGTCTATGGAAGTTTCTTTTCAGAAGCATAAAAGCAATCATTTAAATTCTTCATCTGCAAAAGCTATAGTCACTATTCTGTTTTTGACTTATAATGAAAAGCTCTTCGCACTCTAGTCCACAGAACTCGCTGATGTCAATGGAACCAGTACAACTAGCCACAATATACATGCACGGTGTTATAAAGTCTTCTGCTTTCTAGGCAAAATCCAGACAGATTGGGTTTTTGTTTTCAGATTTTTTGTTTGTTTGTTTTGTATTGCAGAACACATTCCCATATTATTACAGGCATGTAGGGATGCATAGCTTCAGAAAATCAATGGGAACTGTCTTGAGCAGGTTGATCAATGACTACTTCCTCCCATTTCAGCCTGGACATTCGTCTCCCGTTGTTCTGCAGACAGTTTACAGATTAATAATGAAGCATAAAACCAAGTTAGTGGTAACATATGAGCAGAGGAGATGCAAAGCTGAACATCTCACACTAAGGGCACTCTACACTAGCAATCTGTCAGACTGGTCCACTCTGCAACATTTTTACAGTTTCTTGTGCCTCCACCCAAACACCCATAAATAAGGAAATACAGCTGCATTTTAGGAATCCCTCTGTTCTACTTATTAAAATGAAACCACTGGCCTTTTAAAGTTCAAGTCGAATTGGCCAGACTCTCCCATCAGTCATGCAAAGTAAATCAGAAGTCAGTATATTGAATAAAGAATCTGTGATGATTTACATCAACTATTAAAAGTAATTATTCTATGTCAAATCTAAGGGAGCTTTTATTTCTCTCTCTCTCTTTTTTTTTCTTCTTTTTTCTTTTTTTTTTTTTTCTTATTGTATTATGCGGCTTTTTTTCCAAGGTACTGGAACAACAATACTACTGGAAAGAAAGTGGATTACCCAGAGTAGTAGTGTGAATGGGTTCTGCTGGGATCACCTCTACCAGCTGCATGAATCTATTATGTCTTCAGCTGAAGTAGACCTTAAATAGACTTTAAAATTTATCCTGACAAGGCTCAGACCATTTTGGCTAGATGGAAATCTTTCTAACTTTACTCATTGATCATGAATAATTTCAATGTTTTTTTCTTTCTCACTTTTGTCTTTAAAAGAATGTCTAGGAACTATAGAAGTAGGTTTTTTTTTTCTTTTTTTTTTTCTTTTTTCTTCTTAATGTAAAGATTAAGAGAAGCTACCAATCTCTGACTCCTTAACTCTGATGTTATTTCTTGTGTTCACACATCAGCTGTTCATTTTGGCTATCACCTTTACAAGTTTTTCAAGCAAGGCCACATGCATCAAGCCTTTCTCTAAAGCAGCTGACATCACTGCACAGCAGATGCTAATGAAGACAAGAATAAAACATCTAAAATTCAACACTTTATCTCCAATATAAAAATTAGAAATAGGAAAACAGAAAAGGTTGCTAACAAAAATAACAACAATTTATTTTGAACAGAAGTGATTTCATTCTTTTTCAAATACAAAATTTATATGAAAAATCAGGGTTGAAATCAGTGAAAAAGAGCGAAACATTTTGGTGACACAATAAATGAAATAATACTGGGAGGTGGCCACTCTCTGCATATTCCTTCATCTGCTAAGACTACATTTTTGCTGAACGTGAAATGATTGCCACAGTATGGATATTCCAGATTATAGGGTAAAAATAGCAGGCATACCTTTCCAGTTATCTCTAAATCAACCAATTATTCTAACTCAGTTATAAATATTTTACTCTAATTTCCCTGGGGTTGCCTAAAGATTTCCTGGAAAGCTATTGCTTTGGACAAGTAAGGGGGGACAAAAAAAGAAGACTGACATTTTCTTTTAAAAAACATTCACATCTGCTCAAATGAATTTGCCTTGCATTTTCATCTTCCTGGCAAAGCTAATAAACTGCAGTTAGAAATCATAAGTGAATCAGACTCTATTAAACATATGCAAACAGCCAGGAAAAAAACAAGCATTAAGAATTCTTGTGACATTTTTCTTACACAGTGCTGTGGAAGTAGCCAGAAAGAGCAGGCTTACAGCAACCCACACGCTACAGCCCAGCAAAGAAACTTAATCCACTCAAACCAGTGAATTGACACCTCTTTAAAAGACTGAAATGCAAATTGTGATTATTTAGGGGATTACATACGGATTTGCATTTAGTGTTTGTGTTTGCCTTCCTATTTTGGTAGTAAAAGGTGGATGTTATTAGTGAAATTAGTAGTCAAATAAGGAGATCATCTTAATAATTGCAAAGAAGCTTTTTGACAAGATTAGTTGCCATGCATGACCTGTGCAGAAGATTCACCATCCTTTCCACTCATTGTGTTCACTGGTCCTTTAGCTTCTTGGCCCAAGCCTTCTGCATTCAGTAACTGCTGCTCAGCTCAACATCTTAGCTTTCTTGATAGATCAAATGCTGGTAAACTCTGTGATTGTCTCCCATATAAAGTGACTTTTTTCCCCCAAAGGTTTAGTAACCATTGCCAAATATAGATTAAAATGAACTGATCAGGTTTTCAGAAAATGTAAGAAAGGAAAAATAAGTGGAAATATGATAACGGTTTTCATTTCTGTACTACTCCTGCAGCTTCTACTGATGGGATGAACTGATTCTTTGGTTTGGTGGTATGAACCTTTTAGCCATATCCCCTCCTTATTTGATTTGAACCAGAAAGCCAGGAAAAAGGCAACTTCTGTGTAGCTGTTTAACTACACAGGCTTTTCCATATAGATGTAACAATATAACCATGAAGAACATGGCTGGGAATGGATTGTAAGATTGAAAGACTCCGTTCAGAGCTAAGTCCCAACAACACGCTGGTCAAGCCACGCTTCACAGCACTTCATCCAGGTTTGGAGAGCTCTTGAATACTGAAATACTAAGACATCATTTTTGTTCTCACTTAACAACAAAATTTAAGCAACTGTTTTCACTTGTAACTGAAAACAAACAGCTATCAGCTTAAAAACACTGAAACAGTGACATATAAATCATATAATGAAAATAGTCTTTGCTTACTGGCTTAGGTTTTTTTTTTTTTTTTTTTTAAATAATAATAATTAGACACAGTCACAGAGCTGTTGAGAAGTTCTAAAGCAGAGCTTACCAAAGCTTGTCCAAATATGGTTTCTTCAAACTGTACATTAAAGCAGCTAAGTCTACTATCAACAACATATACAAGTGGTCAACAACATTGCTGGCTTATTAGCAAGGAAGGTGTCTCCACATCCACTCACATATTTCCCTAGTAATTTCCCTAGTTCTTTTTCTTTGATTTGGACAGTGGAGTTGGAAAGCTAAACAGAAATAAACGTATATTCTATTCCTATCAGAGAGTGCCTTAAATGGCATTTTCTATACTACTTTGGCTTTTCTTGTCAGAGATGTGTTCCTACTTCAAGGTGGAAAAAAAAAATAAAAAAAAATTAAAAGTGATGTTTTTACAGTCGTTATACAAAGCAATGTGAATGTGTCAAAACCTCAACAGAATTTGCTTTCTGTCTTGGGTGAAAACGGAATGAAAGATACTATGTTTAGAGATGTTCTGCATCCCTGAGCCTTAATAATTTTGTAAAGTATCACAGAACAGAATTATAGTGAGTATGTTTTTTGTTCGCTTTTTTATTCTTCCCTGTCACTTGGACTTTCAGATAAAAGAAACAAAAAAAAATCCTTGCAATTTTGTCCTCTGGTTTCACTGAATTCAACCCAAATGTAGTCTCTCACAGCCATGGCTGTGAAACCCCCCACAACCTACCCCCAAGTAAATCCCACCATAATATAATATATTAACCTTTTGCTATTTTGCTCATAGGTATCCTCAGTAACATTACATTTAGCACTTATGAGACACACTTCAAAGAGAATAATGGAGTGTGCAGGAAATAGCTAGCTTGTGAGCCTAACTTCAGCTAACTGAGCTGTATAAAATATGAGAATTACCAATAAGAGAACATGATACAAAACATCTAGAAATATATTAAGGGACAACCAAAATGGATTCATAAAAAAGGGATCATAGCTGAGAACAGTACCAGAAATGCTCAATATGTTCATTTTCAAATTGTTACAAGAGAGAAACCACTGATGAAAGTCACCCAAATTTCACAAAAACACACACTAAAAGATTTATACATTGAAGAACCAAAATATAAATGGATACATTTAGTAAATGAAATAAAGAATACATAAGCTGGGGACAATTAAAAAAAATGTATAAATAAAATGTACAAGAAACTTTTGAGTTTAGACTTATACACTTTGTTCTTCAAGGCTGTTTTTCAGGATCAGGGGTTCCTAAACTTTTTAGTGTTACAAGGCTGTCTGTAACACAACCAGACATCATTAAGTGTTTAAAGATTTATTTTATATACCTGATATGTATATATCTATGCAAAATGTACCTGTTATAAATGCTAAGAAAATTAGAGTTCATGTTGCAAACAGCTGAAGACTTTGGCTATAAAAATCAGAATTAGCTACATAAGCTGCACTAACAGGTTTACTCTTCTGCCAGCTGGTCCATTCTTAGTGCCTTACTTACTCATCAGTGTATTGGATATGTAAGTTAAATACCTGGAGTGCCAATACAATGTCAGGAGGAGCTTCTGTGTGGCTACTGAATCCTGACTCCAGTATTCACTATCTGTTAGTACTGGCCTCCGTGGATATCTCATTTATTTAAAAAAAAAAAAAAAAAAAAAAAAAAAAAGCTTAAATGTACTGTTCCTCTTCCTTTAAATTTAATGAATGGAAAAGAAAATGAGATTTATCATTCCCTTCCCCTTTATTTTTGATTTATTAGTATTTTAAAGGATAAATTATTAGCTAAATAGTTCTGAGAGACTCTGACTTCTCCAGACTGTAACCTCTTTTATCTATCTATCTATTTATTTATTTATTTAGGAGTTATTTGTTTTGATGAATTAGCACAAGTTGAAATGTAAATCATTTTACAGGTTATGATGGGGTAGGAAAATCTTTCCATGCTGCTCCCTGAAAACTCAAATAAAGAGTAGAGACTATTCGTAAGATATTCCTGGCTTTCTTCTTATCTATTACCGTGGTTTACAGTGTATTATGCTATAGATTATTGCAACTATTTACTAAGGCAGATAACACCTTTGACTGTAATAGCACCTGACTTACAGTACATCACATGAATTGGTCTGTATTATCTGATGCTTTATATTTATGGAGGGTGTAAAACAGAAGAGATGTCTAACTCCATGATTTTTTAATTATTTATTTTTATTTATTTTTTGGTATATAATACTACATCCACATTTTTTTGCTTGTGGCTTCTTGATGGCAAAAACATATGCCTTCATCAAAATATAAACAAGAATCTCAACACTGAAAAAGTGTTACATTATTCAAAGTGTGTTTGGAAGATCTTACAAGTGGCTACTCTGACACTTTTTCTTGGCTTATTATTAATGAGAATGTAGCTGACTTTGGTTTACAGAGTTCCTCAATTCAATGTAATTTATCAGGAGACCCAATCAACTTGGTTCTGTACTTGATTACCTGTCTGAAAATGCTAGCTTAAATCTAACCTGGTTTAAATAACACTAAATCAATGGAGGATCAATGCTGAATATAGCACCTCCTCCTGGAGAGACTTTGATCGATGGAGAATTTGGTGGGTTTTATCTGATTGCGACTTGAGCTGAGACTAGACAATTACATGAAAATAACTACTTGGAAGTTAATGAATTTTCCTTTTCCTTTATTTCTTTGTGCTCTGACTATAGTACAAGGTATCTGTGACAAATGCCATATGATATATGTTACAAAACACACAAAATATATAGTCTTTGATTGTTTCCATAGGCTGCAACATATTTCTTTTCCCGGCCATACATCAATATATCTGTGTGTCTGGAGGGATGGGAGAAGCTGGGAATGTTAACAATATCCCTTTCACTGTTTCTTTTTTTGTTTGTTTGTTTGTTTTTGACTAGGGAATCTCTGTCAGCTATATAATTACCTTGCTGAGGCGATCGGCTCTGGGGCAGACACGTTCTGCAGCGCAGCGGGGGATCGGGATAGGCAGAGCTTTTTTCGGGAATCGAGGCCATTCGGGGGAGCCGCCAGGACCCAGCAGCCCTCGCGAGGGAGGCTGACGAGGCGCAGGCGAAGCCAGCAGCGCCCCCTCCCCGGCCGTTCAAAAGCAGCCCCTAGGGAGCGCAGCGAACAGGGCGGGGTGCATCAGAAGGGCGGGGCGCGGCAGTTTGCGCAGGCAGGGCGAGCAGTGAGGGCAGAGCATTCTCCCCCACCCATACGAACACTGGCTGAACAGAGAGTTGTGGCTCAAGCTTAGGAGAAAAAGGAGGGTTTATAATCTTTGGAGAAGAGGGCGGGCCACTCAGGAGGCCTATAATGATGTTGCGAGGCTGTGCAGGGACAAAATTAGAAAGGCCAAAGCTTGTCTGAAGCTCAATCTGACTACTGCTGTTAAAGATAGCAAAAAGTGTTTTTACAAATACATCAGCACAAAAAAGAGGACTAAGGAGAATCTCCATCCTTTACTGGATGCGGTGGGAAACTTAGTTACAAAAGATGAGGAAAAGGCTGAGGTGCTTAATGCCTTCTTTGCCTCAGTCTTTAGTGGCAAAACCAGTTGTTCTCTGGATACCCATTACCCTGAGCTGGTGGAAGGGGATGGAGAGCAAGATGTGTCCCTCACAATCCACGAGGAAGTGGTTGGCGACCTGCTACAGCACTTGGATGTATGCAAGTCGATGGGGCTGGATGGGATCCACCCGAGGGTACTGAGAGAACTGGTGGAAGAGCTGGCCAAGCCGCTTTCCATCCTTTATCAGCAGCCCTGGCTATCGGGGGATGTCCCAGTCGACTGGCGGCTAGCAAATGTGATGCCCATCTACAAGAAGGCCCGGAAGGTAGACCCGGGGAACTATAGGCCTGTTAGTTTGACATCAGTGCCAGGGAAGCTCATGGAGCAGACTATCTTGAGTGTCATCACGAGGCACTTGCAGGACAACCAGGTGATCAGGCCCAGTCAGCATGGGTTTATGAAAGGCAGGTCCTGCTTGACGAACCTGATCTCCTTCTATGACAAAGTGACACGCTGGGTGGACGAGGGAAAGGCTGTGGATGTGGTCTACCTTGACTTCAGTAAGGCTTTTGACACCATTTCCCACAACATTCTCCTCAAGAAACTGGCTGCTCGTGGCTTGGACTGGCGTACGCTTCGTTGGGTTAGAAACTGGCTGGATAGCCGGGCCCAAAGAGTTGTGGTGAATAGAGTTAAATCCAGTTGGAGGCCGGTCACTAGTGGAGTCCCCCACGGCTCAGTACTAGGGCCAGTCCTCTTTAATATCTTTATCGATGATCTGGATGAAGGGATCGAGTGCAACCTTAGTAAGTTTGCAGATGACACCAAGTTAGGTGCATGTGTCAATCTGCTTGAGGGTAGGAAGGCTCTACAGGAGGATCTGGATAGGCTGGACCGATGGGCTGAGGTCAACTGTATGAAGTTCAACAAGGCCAAGTGCTGGGTCCTGCACCTGGGGCACAGCAACCCCAAGCAGAGCTACAGGCTGGGAGAAGAGTGGCTGGAAAGCTGCCTGGCAGAGAAGGACCTGGGAGTACTGGTTGGTAGTTGGCTGAATATGAGCCAGCAGTGTGCTCAGGTGGCCAAGAAGGCCAACAGCATCCTGTCTTGTATAAGAGACAGTATGGACAGCAGATCTAAGGAAGTGATTGTCCCCCTGTACTCGTCTCTGGTGAGGCCGCACCTCGAGTACTGTGTTCAGTTCTGGGCCCCTCACTACAAAAAGGACATGGAGGTGCTCGAGAGAGTCCAGAGAAGGGCAACGAAGCTGGTGAGGGGTCTGGAGAACAAGTCTTACGAGGAGCAGCTGAGGGAGCTGGGATTGTTCACCCTGGAGAAGAGGAGGCTCAGGGGCGACCTTATCGCTCTCTATAAGTAGCCAAAAGGAGGCGGTAGCAAGGTTTGGGTTGGTCTATTCTCCCACATGCCTGGTGACAGGACGAGGGGAATGGGCTAAAGTTGTGCCAGGGCAGGTTTAGGTTGGATATTAGGAAGAACTTCTTTACTGAAAGGCTTGTTAGGCATTGGAATGGGCTGCCCAGGGAAGTGGTTGAGTCACCATCCCTGGAGGTTTTAAGAGACGTTTAGATGTTGAGCTTAGTGATATGGTTTAGTGGAGGACTTGTTAGTGTTAGGTCAGAGGTTGTACTCGGTGATCTTGGAGGTCTTTTCCAACCTAGACGATTCTGTGATTACCTTGTGGGACCTGAGTGTCAATGTATGAAATCCGCAATTTATAATTTATATATATATATATATATATTTATAGATAACTATGACCTGAGAAAAAATCATTTCAGTAATATTTGTCCCATCATTGGATATTTACAGATACATTGATATTTCTCCAAGCACATGTGTCTACAGAACACTTTTAGGGGCATTCAAGTGAAGGAAGAGAGGCACTGAGGGAGACCAAGGCTTCCTTTTGCCAGAAAGCTTCCTCCTCTGGAGATTCTCCCTTTCATAGTTCATGGAAAGATGAGCATCCAATCTATATCTGTTCTACAAAATATTGAAAGGATATCTCACTGTTTTAAACCATAGCTTTTAAAAAATCCTCATTCCCAGTTCATCAGCGGTATTTTTATCCACCTTATCCCCTGTTTTCCAAGTCCTATATGTAGCTACATTTAAAAGACGGCTACGTACAATTTGTGGTATAAAGTTTAAAAAGTCTATTTTAGGCTGGACTTTAGTTACCCGAACTGCAAATTGGCTGGGATGCAGAATGAATCCCTTATTGGATCTCAGAAGGGTCAGTGGTTCTTATCTCACCTTTGTATCTGGATGAGAGAGTAACATTCCTTCTCACTTCTCACACTAGTGATGGCATTGCTCAAGGGAAGGGTTGCAGTTTGGCTCGTCACACAGAGGATCACATATTAACCAGATTTTCATACTGAAGCCTTTTATGTTTCTACACACTGCATCACATGCAGCACCACTGTGGTGAGCTCTTTAGCTTACTGTTGGCTGATACCTTAGAGCTCCTGAGTCACCATTGAGCTCTTTTCCTGGAAATGACCCATATGGTCACCTACCTCTGAACTACATTCTAGGCTTTTAGTATTTTTTATAATTTCTAACTCTCTTTGCACATTCAATGATCATTTTCCCCCTTCTGAAATGATGAAGTTTGCATTATCTATTTAACATTTTCAGAAATGATCTTTGGAGATAGTTAGCTCTTATACCTACATTTGCATTTTTTGCAGTGTTATTCTCAACATTAAATGCTATAGGTTTTTATCATTATGATATAAATACTTTTCTTAAATTCCATGTGCCCATGTTTAGACACTTTAAGGCTACCTACTTTCTCCACAGAAATAAAGTGAAAAAGTAACCTGGATACCCTTTGATGTGATTAAAAATATAGAAATATACTCCCAAATCACAAAAGCAGATGTCTGGAAGCTGGTCTTCTGTGAGTAGACTTCCTGGTTTAACTGACAGCAGAAAAATATGGAGTTCATAAATGGGTTTCATCTTTTAAATCTTTCTCAGCCCCCAGATCAACGCAGCCTTTTTTTTTTTTTTTTTTTTTTTGCTTACAAACATCAATACAGGGTATGCAGTTAACTCTTGGAGCCTTGTCCAATGTGTTGCACTGCTCTAAAAGGCTCCATTTTCCTGTGTGACAATCTGTTATATCCTAGTGCAATTGCCAGCTGGCAGGTAATTTTCCTGTAGAAGACTTTTCCTCCCAGTAAGTGCTGTCATGGTAATATTCAACCACAGCAATGTTGTTAAAAGAAATTGAAAGGAATAGGCACTTCTGAGGGTGACTCAACGCATCCAAAGACAGGTGTGCAAGGTGGGATAAATCAGTTTAGGAGGTACTTCCATCTCTTTGCCAATTAGAAATTAGATTACAAACCAGAGTTTTATGTGCATAAAGCTTGTTGAGATAAATCTTACTCTAAACATTTAGGTTTTGTGACAGGTAATTCTAGTAACAATAACTATTAGGTTGCTTGAGATAGAGATACATTGGAAACCAGATCTCATTGCTCACAGGATTATGTGGAAAGGAAGAGAGGATCACAGTTAGACTTAAATCTGCATGTAATAAACTTATGAAAGGAGACACAGGGGATTCACATTCTCATAGGTGAGATTAAGGAACAAAGAAATAGCTTGAATCACTTGCCTGTGTCCAGACAAAGTGTCACACTACTGATCAGACACATAACGTAGCTGGCCTTGGGTGTTTAGAGTAAATCCCCAAATGCCAGCATTCCACCTTTTAGAACAGCCTAGCTGTGATCCAGCAGAGTGCATTATCTGTGGGTGTATCTTTACTGATGCATCATGAGCTTTTGAAAACCATGCTTTTAAAATCCATCCAAGTCACTGTAGATCATGAAAAACAAAAGTATAAATTTAATCTAAAAAGCTGCACTATAAGACAAAGCAATAATGAATTCTCCTTCATAAAAAGAAAGAAAAATAGAATCACAGAATGTTTTGGTTTAGATAGGATATTAAAGACCATCTAATTCCAACCCCCTGCCATGGGCAGGGACACCTTCCACCAGACCAGGTTGCTCAAAGCCCCATCCAGTCTGGCCTTGAACACCTCCAATGATGGGGCATACACAGCTTCTCTGGGCAACCTGTGCCAGTGCCTCACCACCCTCTGAGGAAGTAACTTCCTCTTTATATCTAATTTAAACCTACCCTCTCTTAGTTTAAAGCTATTCCCCCTGCTCCTGTCACTGTACTTCCTGACAAAAAGTCCCTTCCCAGCTTTCCTGTAGGTCACCTTTATGTACTGGCAGGCCACTATAAGGTCTAACCGGAGCCTTCCCTTCTCAAGGCTGAACAACTCCAGCTCCTTCAGCCTGTCTTTGTAGGAGATGTGCTCCATCCCTTTGATCATCCTTGTGGCCTCCTCTGGACTTGTTCTAACATTTCTGCGTCCTTCTTGTGCTGAGGGCCCCAGAGCTGAATGCAGGGCTCCAGGTGGGGTCTCACAAGAGCAGAGCAGAGGAGAGGAGGAGAATCCCCTCCCTCATCCTGCTGGCCACGCTGCTTTTGATGCAGCCCAGATCATGGTTGGCTTTCTGGGTTGCAGGCAAATATTGCTGGCTCATGTTGAGCTTCTCATCAAGCAACATACCCAGGTCTTTCACCTCAGAGCTGCTATCAAGTAAATGAATACTGCATGAGTTATTTTGTGGTAAAATACCTGACATTACTAATGGTGAGCTAAGGATAACCTCTGCCTTCTCCTAGTTTTATTCATAGACTATGTGGATATCAGTGCATGTATATGACCAGTAGCAGACAATACATTTTCTGTGGATTTTTTTCATTCACAGTGTGTTCCATTTTCAATATTGTTATAAACTTCCAAAACTACCTATCTGATGATAAATATAAAAAAAAAAAATCATGGTGTCTCCCTCCCTCGCTTCCCCCCTCCCCCCCGACACACACACACACACACACACACACTAGCATCTGTCTTCAGCTCAGACTAAATGCTGAAGGATTATTTAATACAGGTTAAAAAAGGAATTTAGTTTTTATATTAACAAATCTAATCTCTTGTTGTTGTTGTTGTTGTTCTTGTAATTTGTTCAGACACAAGCTGGAGATGTTGCATTTGTATTATTTATTGAGCCCCTATGAATGGAATAGTGGAACATTTTATAAAAGTTGAGAAAAAAATATTTCTCTGTGTACACTATGCCATTTAAATCATGTTCAATTTTTGTCTTAAACTCTAATCTGTTTTCCAACATAATTAGTATATTTTTCTCCCTAGGTTTCATACCTGCTGTCTTTAAACCTGCTGTCACTTAGTCATTAGTAATCCCCCTTTTCTGCCTATTTGGCTTCTGATTCCAGGCCTTTTGCCAACCTCTTGTTCTTTTTGCACCCTTCTGTGTAGTTTATTGTTTCAGATCAATAAATTGTTTATTGCCTCCTACCCAAATAACAATTAGCATTTTAGAAAAACACTACCCTAACCTGGACTAAGCCAACACCAGAAGTGGCAGTTGTGGTTCAGCAGTCCTAACACCAGTGTCCAAAATGGGATGTCTGCTTGTCAAGAAGTCACTGCTCCTCCTAGAGCCAAGGAGAGAAACAGGCATCTCCAGGGAGTGATTTCTCTTATCTAAGATCTTTTCTAATTCCTGGTGGTGAAAGGAACCAAATGTATTAGCACAACATAAGCAATCCTAAAGTTAATTAAGAGAGACCAACCAGACTAGACTATGTGGTTGATTATGCTGTGTTAAAAGTGGCACGGGACACAAATTCTTGACATAAAAATCAATCAAACGAACAAACAAAACATCATCAACAACAAAACAACAACAAAAAGATGTTTCTCTGACTAGTCTGTTGGAGTAGTAGATCATCGATATTGACATACAGGATCTACAGGGTTTCTTTGTTTGTTTGTTTGTTTTAAATACTTATTTGAGCTTCAATTTAAATAATTAGGCATATGAAATACATTTCTCAAGCACATTTTTTAAAATGCAGTTAAAACTGGTCTGGTTGCCAGAAGATGGAGTAGGTAACTTCTTTTAACACTTTTGACAGACCTTTCATGAAATTTCCAGTTTTCATAGAAGAAATAGACATGGAGGCTCATAGAAATACAAAACAGAATAAAATAACACCACCACCACACAAATGAAAATCCTTATTTAAAATTGAAACATGCTTGTATATATCTATATACATGTGTAAATACAACATAGAGTGGTATATATATATTTCTGTTTCAAATTCAAATCCTGTGATTAATTATTTGTGCTGTCTAGCTCTGATAATCTATTTTAGTAGTAATTTAACTAAGATGTTAATCATATATTTAAGAAGGATTGAAATCTGCTGTAACTCCTCATTTTGTTTCTTCCTTTTCTATAACTTTGCTGTTCTCAAGAGATGATATTGTGTATTGACCAGCTGGAATATTGTTGCCAGAACCTGGATTCCTTAAGAGAGAAATCCTCCCCAAAGCTGAGTGCTCATCTACCTGTTAGGCATCTTTGAAACTGATTATAACTTTGACTCCTTGAATCAAGGTCAGAGTACAATGACCAGCTCTAGAGCAAATGATGGATATGTCTGAGGAAAATAAGGATTAGTCTTAAATTAATATGGCATACAGTAAACTCTGCTTCCAGACACAATCATTAGTTCACATGAGGAGTGGAAGAGATGTATCTGACAAACAACCACATTTATCTGCCCTTGTTATAAGAGTGCCTTTCTTCTTTTTTAATTAGTGTAAAACCCCTACCTTTGCAGACCATCAGAGTGCATTGGGGTAACTGTAAGTAGAGTCATGCTTTTTGTTCTTTCCCAGAGTGATGATTATAATTCATGATGATTTTGCATTTAATTTACAAGGACTGTACAAGTCTGACAGGGTATTGACTGTGTCATGACAGTTAGGCTGCCCAGGTGTTCACATTTGCTCAGGTGCCAACTTTTTTATTGTTACTATTGTTTACAGACCTTTTTTTTTTTTCTTTTTTTTTTTCCTGTTTTCACCTTTCTAGTTCTTCTCATCTCTCCTCCAAACAAAAGGAAAACATAATTAACACTTCTGGTAAATAGTTATGATGTTTGCAACATTTGCAACTTTAATATTGTAGAAAATGCCTTATGATACCAAAAGAATTTATCTCAAGATTCTTAAGGATGTGATACACTACACACTCATTAAAGGTCAGATGTTTTGCTTCAGAAGCCCACGTAGACTTCTTAATTCATTGTTTTACATACTGGATTTAATGTAACTTCTCCATGAAGTACAGAGTCTATATCATTTCCATAGTAGTGTTCGGTGTGCTTCAGTGTTAGTTAGAAGAAGGTAAATACATAAGGAATAATATGATCATGTCAGGATAATATACGAGGTTTATTATCAGAGTTTTGAGGAATTCTACTTTGTATGGGCAGGACAAAGCCATTTTTGTTTCATCAGAAACAGTATGACTTATTCCATAAGACTTATGGAATATGAAGGTTTTAGATGTTGATAAGACATTAGAATAGGATATCAGAATAAAAAGTGAGGAAAAAAAAAAAAAAGGAGGGATTATTCTGAAATAGGTACAAAGTATTAAAAATCCTCTTCTCACACTTAGGTCTTATTCTCACTAAGTTACCAGAAATTTGGCCTAAGCACTGACGGCTTTTGTATTACCCCCTGTCACTTTATCATATGGTCAGGTAACAAAGAAAAATCACTGTCTTCCTGTCAAGTATACCGGGAGCATAAAAAGATTAAGTGCTATAGTTTAAATGATAAGGTTGAAATAGGCTTGAAAATGCAAACACTTTCTGACAGAAAAGTGGGCATAAAGCAAACAGTACATGGTCTCTGTCTGGTTTTAGAGGTTTTAAAACATGTAGTGGAAGTCAAGGACTCCATTATTTTCCCTGTAATGTCTCAATAATCTCTGCTTTGTTTTTGATCTTAATAGATTATCTAACAGTGTATCATCTCCTTCCACAGCTTCAATACTGCAAAGTTTTAGATGAACCTTTTCTTTGACTTTGATCCACAGTTGTCTGAACATGGCACTAAAACCTGAAAAGGAGACTGAAACTCCATCTGTAATTTTCACCTGGCTTACAATTCCAGTGTTCAATATTTTTTGACTACTATTTTGACTGTTAGGAAAAGCTTGAACTCACCCAAAGAAATGCCATCAGGCATAAACAAGATACAACATATTTGATGTGACTTCACATAGAAATATGAAGCTAACATTTATTTAATAAGAAACCCATATTTTCCTCCTGTTTCTCATACTGTCATTGTAGAAAAGTAATTCCTTCTGGAATGCTGTTACAACAGCAAGAAAAATCCAATGTTAAAAAAATAAAATAAAATAAAATAAAATAAAATAAAATAAAATAAAATAAAATAAAATAAAATAAAATAAAATAAAATAAAATAAAATAAAATAAAATAAAATAAAATAAAATAAAATAAAATAAAATAAAATAAAATAAATAAATGAGGAAGAAATGTGCAGCATCATTAGTCTAACGGCAAAATAAAAGACACTGAGTCAACTTTGAAAGTCTGACTGAGGTAAAACACACCTTTTTTAAACTCTCCTTCAGACTTACTGAAGTATGTGTCTCAGCAATACACAAAATTGGAGCCTTGTTCTACTGTTTTTATTTAGACAAAATTGCCTTTGAAGCTGAGGAAAGAGAATTAGCAGCATAAAAAAAAAAAAAAAAAAAGTGTTAGAATTGATTTCCAGTATCCAAAATCATATCTTACCTTATGATCTCATCAGCCGACACCAAGAGCAGATACATCAGGGGAATTATAAGAACTCAAGGGGAAGAAGTGGAGTAAGTGATCCTGTCTGCTAGCATCCTGGTCACTGGCCTAAGAGTCCCTTGAACAACTTGATAACTTGAATAGATTTTCAAAAAACAACAAAATAACTATTTTAACAGCAGTATATTCAGATAGATTTGAAAATACCTTATTTATTTATTTATTTATTTATTTATTTATTTATTTATTTATTTTTAAGCCAGAGCAAAAGAACAAAGGTTTTAATCTTAGCTCAGTACTTCCATGTATTAATCACATTGCAGCCCAGAACTTTGGAGCTGCAATTCATGAAAACACAAATGTTAAATTAAAACAACTCTTTTCCAGTAACAGAATAGTAGGGTTAGACTTGGGGAATGTTGAAAGTGATTCTAAGTTTGCATCAAGAGGCCATGTCAGTCTACCAGAAAATCTCTGTATATGTGCTTGTTTTTTTAACAGGAATTTTCAACAGAGATGAAGAGGTACCCTAATGCATACAAAACTGCAAAGCAGTTTAAAGAGTAAAGTGCGTAAATAGGTAAGGATATGAATGAAACCAAAAGAAAGGTCAGGCTCCTACAGAGTTTACGAGAGAAAAGTGTTTGTCTAGAGGGTAGCTAATGTCTAAATGGGACTGTGAAAAGAACATTACTGAAATCTGCATGACTATACCTCCCTCCCCATATTTATTTATTTATTTATTATTATTTTTTAAATAGGACTTAAATAAACTCTCTGGAAAGGACTAGTGCAGATGCACGTCCAGAGAGATCGATCCTATCTGTTTCATAGGCTGATTCAAGGAAAAGAGAAATATAAGTTTTGTTTGCATTGATATCAGTCCTGCGTTTTTGCTAATAATGTCATTTTCTAGCAAGGATAACATCCTTTAGAAGTCCAAACTTCACTTTACCTGCAGAACTAAGTTGTACTGAAGGTAAACAGTAGAACTTTACAGAACTCTGTATTCATAAGTGCAGTTCTACTTATTGAATAATTAGTTGCCCCATTAGAAAGGTAAAGCTATCAATCATTGCATTTTTTCCTGGCTAGAATGCTTCTGGCACAGCTCCATGAAGCAGAGCACATGATTATTAAGTATATTGCCTCAGGAGTTAAGGAGCATCACATTCACACCATGAACAAGAAACATGTTCTTGCTCAAAAGTTTATGTATCTGTTACAACACAGAATCACAGAATCACAGAATCACCTAGGTTGGAAGAGACCTCCAAGATCACCTAGTCCAACCTCTGACCTAACACTAACAAGCCCTCCACTAAACCATACCGCTAACCTCTACATCTAAACGTCTCTTAAAGACCTCCAGGGATGGTGACTCAACCACTTCCCTGGGCAGCCCATTCCAATGCCTAACAAGCCTTTCAGTAAAGAAGCTCTTCCTAATATCCAACCTAAACCTGCCCTGGCACAACTTTAGCCCATTCCCCTCGTCCTGTCACCAGGCACGTGGGAGAATAGACCAACCCCCACCTTGCTACCGCCTCCTTTAGGGTACTTATAGAGAGCGATAAGGTCTCCCCTGAGCCTCCTCTTCTCCAGGGTGAACAATCCCAGCTCCCTCAGCTGCTCCTCGTAAGACTTGTTCTCCAGACCCCTCACCAGCTTCATTGCCCTTCTCTGGACTCTCTCGAGCACCTCCATGTCCTTCTTGCAGCGAGGGGCCCAAAACTGAACACAGTACTCGAGGTGCGGCCTCACCAGAGACGAGTACAGGGGGACAATCACTTCCTTAGATCTGCTGTCCATACTGCCTCTTATACAAGACAGGATGCTGTTGGCCTTCCTGGCCACCTGAGCACACTGCTGGCTCATACTCAGGTGCCTATCAACCAGTACTCCCAGGTCCTTCTCTGCCAGGCAGCTTTCCAGCCACTCGTCTCCCAGCCTGTAGCTCTGCTTGGGGTTGTTGTGCCCCAGGTGCAGGACCTGGCACTTGGCCTTGTTGAACTTCATACAGTCGACCTCAGCCCATCGGTCCAGCCTATCCAGATCATCCTGCACAGCCTTCCTACCCTCGAGCAGATTGACACACGCACCTAACTTGGTGTCATCTGCAAATTTACTGAGGGTGCACTCGATCCCTTCATCCAGATCATCGATAAAGATATTAAAGAGGACTGGCCCCAGTACTGAGCCCTGGGGGACTCCACTAGTGACCGGCCTCCAACTGGATTTAACTCCATTCACCACAACTCTTTGGGCCCGGCTATCCAGCCAGTTTCTAACCCAGCGAAGCGTACGCCAGTCCAAGCCACGAGCAGCCAGTTTCTTGAGGAGAATGTTGTGGGAAACGGTATCAAAAGCCTTACTGAACTCAAGGTAGACCACATCCACAGCCTTTCCCTCATCCACCAAGCGCGTCACTTTGTCATAGAAGGAGATCAGGTTCGTCAAGCAGGACCTGCCTTTCATAAACCCATGCTGACTGGGCCTGATCACCTGGTTGTCCTGCAAGTGCCTCGTGATGACACTCAAGGTAATCTGCTCCGTGAGCTTCCCTGGCACTGACGTCAAACTAACAGGCCTATAGTTCCTCGGGTCTACCCTCCAGCCCTTCTTGTAGATGGGCATCATGTTTGCTAGCCATCAGTCGTCTGGGACCTCCCCTGATAGCCAGGAATGCTGATAAAGGATGGAAAGTGGTTTGGCAAGTTCTTCCACCAGTTCTCTCAGTACCCTCGGGTGGATCCCATCCAGCCCCATCGACTTGCATACATCCAAGTTCTGTAGCAGGTCGCCAACCACTTCCTCGTGGATTGTGAGGGCCACATGCTGCTCTCCATCCCCTTCCACCAGCTCAGGGTAATGGATAATTAATAATAATAATAATTCTAATTTTGTCCCTGCACAGCCTCGCAACATCATTATAGTCCTCTTGAGTGGTCTGCCCTCTTCTCCAAAGATTATAAACCCTCCTTTTTCTCCTAAGCTCGAGGCACAACTCTCTGTTCAGCCAGGACATTCTTCTTCCGCGCCGGCTCGTCTTTGGGCATGTGGGGACAGACTGCTCCTGAGCCATTAAGATTTCCTTCTTGAAGAGTGCCCAGACTTCCTGGACTCCTCTGCCCTTCAGGACTGCCTCCCAAGGGACTCTGCCAAGCAGTGTCCTGAACAGCTCAAAGTCAGCCCTCCGGAAGTCCAAGGCAGCGGTTTTACTGGTCCCCTTCCTGGCTTCGCCAAGAATAGAGAATTCTGCCATTTCGTGGTCACTCTGCCCAAGACAGTTCCTGACCACCACATCTCCCACCAGTCCTTCTCTGTTTGTGAACAGAAGGTCTAGCGGGGCACCTCCCCTGGTAGGCTCTCTAACCAGCTGCGTCAGGAAACTTCCACACTCTCCAGAAACCTCCTAGACTGCTTTCTCTGAGCTGTGTTGTGCTTCCAGGATATATCTGGGAAGCTGAAGTCCCCCATGAGAATGAGTGCTGACGATTTCACAACTTCTGACGGCTGCCTGTAGAACTGCTCATCCGTCTCCTTATCCTGGTTCGGCGGTCTATAACAGACCCCCACCAGGATGCTTGCCTTGTTGGTCTTCCCGCTGGTCCTAACCCATAGGGACTCAACCTTATCAGTCCCAGCCTCAAGTTCCACAACACCTTGGTCAGTTTTGCAGTGTGGCACTTCCAGACCATCCAGAACAAAGAATACAAATGCCATCAAAACCCCACATCACAGAGAAGCAGAAGACTGTCTGAAAATAAAAATAAAAATAAAAATAATAAAAAAAAAAAGAAAGAAAAAATAGCAACCACATCAGCAACTGAACAGAGATCTCGTCAGCACCACAGTGTCCCTGCTTCTCATGTTCACATGCACAAAGCTGGCCCCAAACAGCTGGTGCAGTTCTTGCAATGAAGAACAATGTGTCTGCACTGAGACACTCTTATGATGGGCACGAGTGGCATTCACTGTATTTTTGTAAATGCAGTCGTAGAACTAAATTGAGTAACCTACAGTGAAACCAGACAGGTTTGCAAGTCTCAGCTGGCCAGATTTGCTCTCACCAAGATTCCCGATGATAATGAGTATACTTGGAAATGATTATCCACAGCTTAACTATTCGTTAAAAGAGGGAAAAACTGGCTTGCTGCAGCTTTCCCTAGAGTTTGTGAAAGACCGGTGAAATCCTCCTGCTTGATTAAAAACTCACCAAACACAATACAGGAACAGTCTGTGGGCCTCAAACCTTGTCCATCCACCTTACGTACCAGCTCCTGCAAAGTGGTCCTCTGCTTAGCACATCCCTCTTCTGGATTGCTCCCTTTAGGGCAGTTGATCTATCACCATTAAGAGCAGAGGAACTCTATGGATGGGATTTGTCTTATCTCACTCGAGATATCTAAAGGCTAGATATTTAAATCTGAGATGACCACCTTAGACTCTTTTTTTTTCAATGGAGACAAATAGGTCAGAGGTATGAGTCTCTGGAGATGTTTATCCCATAGTGGTGTGAATTGTCCTTTAAATTAAGACTTTTCTATGTCTCTAGATATAAAGTTTAATCTGTATTGCCCCATAGCTAATCCTCATATTAAGGTATCTAATAAAGTCTAAGGTGTGACCAGTGACCATGGTGTGACTACTAGTTTTATGCTTTATTCAAAGTGGCATTGTTGTAGTTTCTCCTGACAGAATTTTCTTCTATTTTAAACTCTAGTTTGTGTCTGAGATAGAGAAAAAGTCACTATTTATGTTTCAAATGGTACCTTCTAGGGCTTATTTATAACAAAAACATTTTTTTCAGAATTTAAAATTTCCACACAATCTTCACATATTAAAATTTATGAGATGTTCTAAAGACTGAAAAGTATTAATTCAGAAGTAAAAAGTAGAAGTAATTAATAAAATTTACCCTATTCCCATTTGTTTTACTTTCCTAGGCATGGTTTCAATACAAACATATTCTCCATAAACTGTTGAATGGAATAAAAGAGGTTAAAACAAAAAAAAAAAAAAGAAAAAAAAAAAAAAAAGAAAAAAAAAAAAAAAGCAAAGCAAAACCTCACAGTACTAAATTCTAATGAATGCAAAGACCTTGAAAACATCAGTGGCTCTGCAAGCCAAATGCTGATCTCTTTGATAGAATATGCAGGAATAAAGTGGTTAGCAGTTAAAATGCAGTGCCACAATAATAATTACTTTACACCTGTAATTCTATTTCTCATTTCCCTATTTTCTGTCTGATGTTTTTGTTTATCACAGAGTCGTATTCCAGTCTCTTCATCTGCAGTCTGTTTCTGGAAAATAACTCATGCTGAGTCCTGAAAGACACAAAAGACCATGATGATAAATTAAACAATATTTCTGTCCCTCTCTCTCTCTCTTTCTTTCTCTCTCTCTCTCTCTCTCTCTCTCTTTAAGCAGGAAAGGTTCATGTCCTCTCGTTCTTTTCATCTTTGCATTTATTTATTTATTTATTTAACAATTAAATCCTGTGCAGAATCCCAGGTTTGTTCCTACCTGATTTATATGAATCTTACCTATTTTTGACAGTTTTTAACATTATTATTTTACCATCAGCATTGTTTCTCGGGCTCAAATTATATGCCATGTGTAAATATAAAAGATTTTGTGGAACTCACCTAAATGGAAACATAAACATAATTGAAGTTTAGAAAATGAGTATTTCTTTCCTCGATGGCAGGAAAGGTATTGCTCAACACAGGGCACAGCAGAGAAAACTTTATGGGAGCAAAAGTAGATCTTAGATGATTTCTAGTGTGAACCACTTTTTGGCTAAACCACTAAAGTTGGAGGTATGAAAAATGAATAGCTTTAAGAACTGAAAGATGCCTGAAGAGGAAAAGTGAAAAGTTGCACTTCAAAGTAAATGTAAATTCAGTTTTGTATGTTGAGATGAAAATCAGAACTAAATGGCCTAAATGCTTGCATTTCTCAAGTACAATATAGAAATATGAATAATTAGCAGACTTTAAAGCGGTATCTGAACTACGAAGTATTGCACACATAGATACCTACAGAAGCAAACTGCAGTCAGAACCAGAAGTTCAGGATGTATCTTGGATGAATGATGGATAACATAAATTGCTTTCATGAAGAAGAAAGTATATAACAGTGATTCTCAGGCATATCAGCAAACATATCTTGTCAGCAAACATATCTTCCCTTTCTATACAGATATACTTTAAATATTTACATAGATTGAAAGCGTACAGTTAATCTACTGTCTCCAGATTCTTGGAAAAAGTTTCTACATAAATAACACCAGCTATGCAAATTATAGATGTACTCTTTTTTCTTTCATTCACTTCAGGCAGTAAAGTTCGCACTCGCTAGTCTCTATTCTTTCCTCCATTTGCCCCCTATTCTTCAGCAAACTTCTCCGCTGTAAGCTGTTTGTCATTTTTACGGCTTCCTACCTCTTCTACCAAAATGTAATGCTGATAGATCAGCATCACCAAATATTTTAGACCATTCAGTGTCACTTCTGAAGCGGCTGCAAGAGTTACTGCAAATCCTTCCCTCTTGGTGACTGCTGGGCTTCCATCTAACCGTTCAGCTGATGAGTGAAAGAAATCGATTTTAGTTTCTTGTATGACTGAATTCAGTACTAAGGTGTATCACCCAGTAAGACATTATGGGCTACAGAGTAATTTTCAGGAAGAAATAAAGGTTTAATGGTTGGTAACATATGTACACACTCAAGGAAGCAGGGGATAAAAAGCATAAAGGACAAATAGAAGAAACGGGCTTATACAAAAGAGCAACCTAAGACACAAAGAAAGAAAACATGAATCAACACCTGAGCAACGAAAGCAAACATACAGTAAAGAACCCTACCTAACAAAAATAAGGTTAAGATCAGAATTCAGAAGGAACGCTACTGAACACTGCTGCAGCCAACATACGCATTGATAAATTGAGAGCTGGTACAATTTTTGTATGTGCCAGTTGGGCAGATCAACCACTGATATTTTCACAGGCCACTGTTAGCTGATGAAGGCTATTAGCACCAGTAAAGGACCTATCTGCCAAGATACTACCTAATAATCTTGTAACACCCAAGCATGGTACCAGTAGGATACTAGTTTATTTCCGTGTCAGAAAGGTGGTTTTTTTTCTCTTTTTTTCACCAGAAAAATCTGAGTTTTCAGAAATTTGCTATACTACTACCTCTTTTCTTGCTTTTGTACACCTGGATATTTAAATCAATAATTGACTTAGTAATGGGCAGAGAAAAAATGTTAAGTAATTGGTTCTTACCCTTTGTAAATAAAGGCAGAATTGCTATAGTAACAACAGAAGACACTTAGTCACTGTGACAAAAATGTGGCAACCTTATAGAAAAGTCTAATGAGGGAATTTGATTTCAGTTGAATTTATTTAAACTTAGCCTCTCCCCCACCACTTTTACCTAGGCCAACTAGGTAATGACTACATGAGTATTACACTAATTTGGAAATGAATATTGCCTGAAAGAAGGGAGAAAAACTATTTAAAAAGGCAGATAAAGAAGTGGCTTAAACAAAAGAAAAGGGTTTGGGGCCTGTAGTAGTCTGTCCTTATAAGACTTCTTTATCATGAAGGTAAAAATCCGTGGTTTCACTGGGCTTATATCTTTGATGACTGTTATGTGTTTCTGTGTTGGGGTTTTCCAGACGAGTCTCTGCTATCCTAAACTATTAGTTTCCCTCCATTCCTCCTTCCTTTTTGTAGGAAAGGATGAAAACTAGGAGAGTATCAGTCATCAGGGGCCATATCCATGATAACGGCTATGATAATTCAGGAAAAGGCCAGCAGGACCTAGTGCAGAAAGTCTACCTACTAATAGTTGCATTGCTGAGGTGAAGAGACCTGGTAACACTTCAGAGTGTGAATTGTTTGATGTGCACTATCCAGCACCTCATCTTGTAGATACATGAGTTTTGGCCACGGTATTAATATTGGAGATGTCTTTGAAATAATTCTATTGGCAATATGTTGAGAGGTCCTCTGAAATTCAGATTGCTTGATAAAGATGCATGAGCATAGGCCTATGTGTGTGACTTCAAATGCAAAAAGTCAAAAAGTTTGACATTTTGTGCATAAATAGCTTTAGGGAAGGATTATGAGTGTGTGGGTGTATATTTATATATATATATATATATATATACACACATACAAATGTTTTCAAAATTGTTTTGGTATCTCTGACAAAAAAAAAAAAAAAATTCCATTAAGAATCCATTTTCTTTGACCAATGTTGAAATACGGGAAAAGAGCTAAACCTCCAAATCCTCCCATTCCAACTACTTAAGCAAAGTGCTTTAAATCACAGTCCAATAGTGACCTGTTTCTACTGCTGCTAAAACTGGAAGATTGTCACCTGGATTTATGACCCTACCTGTTACAAAATATTTATGGGCAACTATAACTTCTGGCCCCTAAAGCAAGTAAAAACTGTTATTTAGCTTAAGTAGTCCTTCCCATACTCTCTGTTGAAATGCAGACTTTGCTTTGTAGCTCCAGGACATGAAAGAATAGAAATACATGACATGAAAAGTTCCAATACACTTTTAAATTTTATTTTTTTGGTCTCTTCTCTTTTTCCTTTCCTAAGAGAATTTATTTTGCAGTTGTGCTCAATGACATTTTTAGCAATTGAATAGCTTTATCCTAGCTATAGGAAATGCTCTTTCTGGCTATAACAAATGAGTAATACTTTAAGATTTTTTTTTCTTATAGGATGGAGGTGGGGAATAAAATCCAACCCCCTTGCTATCACTGGGGCAGGAGGTCAGGTGTAATTTGTACACTTTAGGTTTCCACCCAAATAAAAGTTGTTTTTTCCAAGAAGGTGCCACTTCAAAATGAAAAATTAGAAGAAAGCAGTTGCTGTACCGGAAGACACAAAGCCACAAATCATCTTGGGGGAAAAAATAAATCTTTGCCATTTAGATGCTTTTTCTGCATCTATCTGGGAAACTGTTGATAAAACCACATAAGCTATTAACTGCAAAAAAAAAAAAAATAAAATAAAATAAAATAAATAAAATAAATAAAATAAAATAAAATAAAATAAAATAAAATAAAATAAAATAAAATAAAATAAAATAAAATAAAATAAAATAAATACATTTCTAATTTAAAAAATGGCATAACTTCTAAATAAAATATGTGCAGATATCATTACAGAGAGGTAGCAGTAATACTACATTGCTAGAATAGGATTGAACTATTATTATACTAAAAACTTCACACAGGCTTCTGGTGTGTTTGTTTGTTTGTTTTGGTTTGGTTAAAATTCCACAGAAATGTTGGGGTTTGATGTCCAGTCACTCTGAAACAGCATTTAAGCTTCTTGGTTCCTGGGACACTTGTCCTGGAGTTCTGGGAAAGCATTATTAGCCCCATTTAATGGATAACGGATTGTCTCAGAGTGAGGCATAAACAGCATAATAGACACAAATGATGAAGTAATAGGCAGAGTGAGGAATCAAGCTCAGGTTTTCTTAGTAGAGCTAATCAAACACTATTTGCTTAATTGTATACTTGGTTTGGTTTCCTAGTACCATTTATTTAATGGTTTCTACTTGCAAAAACACAAAGGACGTTTTTCTTACCATAAAAACTCAGGTCATATAGTGGCTCACCTTTTCCAGGAGAAAAATCTGAAATCCAAATTATCTAGTTATTTCAATAACTGAAGCTTTACTTTTTTTATGTATTTTGAAACAATGTTTATTTCAAAGTTTTTCAGTGTCTAACATCAAAATTATTTCTATGAAGTGGTGAGACCCTGGAGATGATTTGAAATACTAACTTACATTCAGAAGCAAAGTGGAAAAACACCACCAAGGCAAAGATTTCCTTGTTCATCAGTTCTTGTTCCTGACATCTTGTAGTCCCATATTAATGTCTATCTTGAAAATTATCTTGCTCAGAACCTCCTGTTTTACTACAATTGAGAAAAACCCTCTTTAATCAGGCCTATATATGGTTCTTCAGTTTCTCACTCTGGTATATCATTCCATTCACTTCAGGATGAAAGGAAAAGTAACATATGTTTTCACAGAGGATCACTTATGGATACAAAAACATTTGAGTTATGTTCTTCTAGCTATGTAATACTGTCAATCACATTAGAGAAAACATGGGAGTTGAACAAATGATGAAACTAATCACTTCAGACTGCTGTAGCAATGTATGAGGATCATTGGGCTTGGTGTGAAAATGATTCAGTTGGCTTAAAATCTGGAAACATCCTTCTCAGATATTAACTGTAGAGAGTCCTTTGGGTAACTGAAGTGGAAAGATTAAAGTTAAGGAAGATCAATTAAGATTGAGCTAATATTGATTCCAAATTGGTTCCTGTTTTGTTTTCTGCAAAACAGGAAGAACAGACTACTTGCACAGCTTTTGAAGTTTAGAGTCTGGTTTGTGGTGTTTAGATTGACACCATGTTTGTTTTTTCCCCATACATGTTTTTGTTTCATTTTAATAAGCACAAAGGAAATTCAAGGTTCTTGATTGTTGGATGCTCCCTTTACCCTGGGGAGCCTTCATTCATGTTAGTAAATTCATTATTGCTAAAACGATTGTTGTTGTAAATGCTCAGTCACCATAATGAGGGTTGCACAGCCTCCTCCCTAGCATTTTCTACAGCAGTTTAAGTAGCACTAAATATGTACTTTATGGTAGTTAGCATAATGCAAGTGAGTGTGTGGTGCTTTACTTTATGAAGTGAGATCAGCTGCCCTCTTTGAGCCTGGCTGAGGACCTGGAGAAGGCAGATAGCAGTGTTATAGGGATAACCAGAGTTTTGAGAGGAAACAACTTTGTGCTTTTTGTTGCTGCACAAGAAGTAGGAAAAAAAAAAAGAAAAAAAAAGTGTTTGTATATGTATTTATATCTTTATTTATATATGTGTGTGTGTGTGTGTAAAAATCAGGCTCACTTACAAAAGCATATGCACCTAGCTCTCCAGTAATACAGACTACTAATATTTAAGCACAGATGCACAATTCATCTCTTATTTCTAAAGCTTAGCTTGAGGGGAAGTCCTGTGACCACTGTCTGAATACCTGTGGTGTGCAGCAATCTGTTTGTATAGCATAAGTGCTCTCATTCAAAGAGTGTATTGAGATGTGGGCAGAATCCTACCTGAGGAAGATCTTGATCCAAAGCATCTCCTCCCTTCTGGTTAACGAGGAGATAGATGTTATTTTTGCTATTTTATTTCCACCACCCTCAGCTTAACTTGTCTGGTGTCTAACTTTTTCTATGTGTTCAGTTAAGTTGAAACACAAAGACTATTTCACATAAGGAAGTTGGCTCATCTCTAACCCCAAGATACAAAAAGATGTTACAAGACCTGAAGAAGAAAGCTCCCAGGAACTGTAGTTAAACAGACACAGAGATGCCTACTTGATGACATTGCAAGCAACGGTGACAATATCTCTCCGTGAATAGAAGAAGAAGATGAAGAGATAGCAGGAAGTTTACAGAAACAGTGTTAAAAGTAGCCACTTGGTTATGCTTCCAACTAAAAAGAATTGCTCTTCTGTGCTTGTTTTCAGATCTAATGATAATGACTATCGCTATTATGCAGTGTCCCACTTTCTTTTAATAACAGCAAAGCATAATGAGATTTATTTTACAGCATTGATAAACTCTTAAGAAAATGAAAACACAATTAACCTGAGCTGGTTAATCTCTTATACATCTTAATTTAGTATATTCTCCATTTTCAGCATGAATTTGACCCTTGCGTAATAGCCAAGTGATTGCAAGGCCTGTGATGAAGAGATAGACAGATCCATTCAGAGAGAGATAAGTGAATCCTGGAGGGCCAGAAGATTTGTAAAATCAGTTCATCACTGAACCTTTGCTGTAGTCCTTCACAAACCAGCCCCTGTTAATGCAGGAAAGATTTTCTCACAAACAAATGAAATCCCACTCTAAAAATCCAAGAATACATTTTTAACTGGAAATAAATGACAGCACAGCCAGCCCCTTGTGTTCCCATTCAAAGCTTCTTTATTCTGCTGTAATGTAAATGACAATCAGGTCTTTGGCATTTATCTTCTATTCTGATCATGCTGTGTCTTTTTTTTTTTTTAAACCTTGTTTTTAATGGATTTTATTTACCCTTTATTTCATTGGTAGAGGTAAATCAGGAGTGAATTTGGACCTGGTCTTCCTCTGTGTAGATGATAATTTGTATCATGCAAACAGAGC
Source organism: Anser cygnoides (assembly GCF_040182565.1). Classification (NCBI taxonomy): domain Eukaryota; kingdom Metazoa; phylum Chordata; class Aves; order Anseriformes; family Anatidae; genus Anser; species Anser cygnoides. Next base: position 57,153,907 of record NC_089912.1, on the reverse strand, counting down.
AAAATGACTTGGAGAAATAGGAGATGCCAGTTAGGAATATAAATAGGAATTTTCTCAAGAAGGTGACTGGACTAAGACCATAATTTTCCAAATAGTGTGCTTGTCCTGTAACAAAATAAGTATAATCAGATCACAGAATATAATATCTTTTTAGTGTCTTTTTGTATGTTTTGAGAGATAAATATTCCTATAAACCTCTCTGAGGAAGGAAATAATAAAGATATTTTAAATGTATTCCTACAAGTTCTTCCTGCAAGATATACCCAAACATTTTTATAAACTAATCCAATTTAGTAATAATTCATTAATGTTAATCAAAAGTATTAGAATAGCAATGCAGAAATGCATATCATCTTTAAAAACTGTTTAAAGTTGTGCTAGTCCTTGACACAAATACTTATGTGCCTTTGAAGAGTCAGGGCCAAGTACAGGAGTTAAATATGACTTAAGTCATGTCTTCAGTCTGGCCCACAGTTTTCCATCTCCCCTCTGTCACTACATTGGGTCAGGAATTCAAATTAGCTCATACTTTGAAGATGCTTCAGTTGATGCAGTTTTAACGTCTATAGAAATTTTTGTCTTGAGCAAAACTTTAGCATTCAAGTCATTCATGCAATGAAGGACTGCAGAGATGGAGTAAAATGCATGAAATGAGTACCTGAGTTAGATTTCCAGCCTACTGTGGTGTGGTACCTTCTTACCAGTCTCATTTTATTTTATTTTATTTTATTTTATTTATTTATTTTCAGACATTAGAGGCTTGGAGAAACTGGAGCTGCAATTTTATTAACAATTATTTACAATTAAGCATATGGGTGTGTGTGTGTGTGTGTGTGTGCATATGCATATATATATATTTCAGACCCCAATGGGGAGAAGCAATAACTTCACAGGAGCTTTCCCTTTTCCTGGGAAGTCAGGCTGATTTGCAAATGTAAGATTACCTCTAATGAGTATGAGCTACAGTAACAAGTGCTTGCTACAAATTTTGCTATATCTCTTGGTCTCACCAGGAATCCCACAGTATTGCTGTACCATTATTTCCATTTCTTGGATCTGTTCTTCTTCATCCCCATAGGTCTGGTGTGTAGACATGGTCATAATTCTTACACTTCCCCCAGAAGGGATAGATCTTTACACCTCACCTTGAATCACAGTGGCTCAGACCTCAGAAATTCTTGGGCACTTACCTGAAGCCTTGATTATTTCTTTTTAAGACTCAGACCAGACTGAGCACTGCCTAACTCAAGCCTCTTGTGATTCAGACACTGGACTAGGAGGGGGGGATTGGTTGGGGGATAAGGACTGGGACGAATTCCATAAAATTGATGGTCCTCTCTGATGTCAACATGGTGACCTGCTGATGACGTAAGGGGGTCTTGATGGTTCCCCTGGTCCTCTTTTGATGGCCCATATTTCTGTTGAAAGGGTAATCCTAGCACCTGCCCATCTTCTGTAAGGCACTTTGAAATCCTATTTTATGCTTTGGACATACACTGTTATTGACTCAAGGGGGTGGTTCCACCTGAGTGATGTGGGGGCCCTGCGCTTGGTCCCCAAGGCTTGGGCTGCCTGTCACTCTACTGCATTCAGAGTGACAGGCCCTTAACAAGAACAGCTGTAGCAGGCAGTAGCCTAATAAAAGCAATCCTATTTACAGCCTGCCTTGAGATGTTGCTCTGAGTTGAAAAGTTCACCTCTGGCGGTTTCCTGGATTTGTCACCTTTTCTGCTATTTCCCTTGCATATAGCTCAAAGGCTCAGATTTTTATTAAATGGAAAATAGAAATAATAAAGGAAAAAAATACAAACTAAAGCATGTTCTTGAATATGGCAGGAGTCCCATCTCTTTAACGGCAGCACATTTTTGTCTCCCTGTCAGAGAGACAAAGCAGTTCTTATAAACCTAATCTACAATATCACATATCCTTTGTATGTGGCTGATATTATCTCCTATCCATGGGCATTCAATCCTAACTTAATTAACTTGGCAAGCAGAAGTATTGTGCTGTGGCACAGTCAGTGTCTGTTATGCTCACAGACCATCATACCCAGCTGGGTATCAAGACTCTTTAGCTGCCTACGCTTACTTTTGATCTGTGTGACATACAATAAATCCAGTCAGCAACCCCATAGAGCTTGGCTCTGTATCACCACTTTCTAAGGAATGGACAGGCTGGGTTTTTGCTTCTTTTTCTGTAAAATTAAAAGCATTCTCTGCTCTCCAGATGAACCTGAATGAAACCTTATTTTTCACTGTTTGATTGTATTTCTTAGACCATTGTGTAGAAGAGTGGAAAATAGAGACTGTGAGAAGGCACTGGGATCTATTTTAAGCATATGCAGTGTTACTGGTTGGAACATTAACATTCACACAGTACTAGATTCACATTTCTATTAAGTGGTTGTAAACACAGAGAAGAATCCTCTCTGACAAGGTTTGACACTTTAAGGTGACCAAGAGACACTGGAACTGATTGACTAAATTTTTATTTAAAGAAATAGGGCCTCTGAACTTGGGTCCTCTTTTGAAGTTTGGATGATTTCCAGGAATCAACATCTCCTCCACTGGTGTTTGTTCATTCTTGTTGTATTCTGATCTGACAAATTTGAGAGAGAGCAAGAGAATGGCTAAAGTATTATGGAGAACCTACTTAGAAGACTAAACTCATTAAAATGACATCTTATTGTAGTCTTCTAGGCTATCGCAAATAAAGAAAAGGATCTTGTTAGATTATAAAAATTCTTTACTAAATTACCTTACTTTCAATAAAGTCTTTTTTTTGATATTTTGAAAAGATTTGAATAGAAAATATATATACATATATATTCTTCAGAACAGTGACTTTTAGCAATCAAAATTTGTCAGTGGTCAGATAATAAAGCAAATACTTTTATAATCTCTGTTACCACATATATATATAAATTTAGGGCATAATGAACAGTACCTAAAACTTGAATATCATTTACTTAGACAAGTGCAGCATTTTTACTACAAAATAAAAGACTAATAAAATATTGTTAGCATTTTTTCAAAATGTATTTATAGACATATATAGCTACCTTTATTAGCAAAGAAAGTTATATAAAAAGCAGCACTAAGAGTCACTGATGTTAAACTTTGTGGCAGAAATGTGTTCAATAGCTACTGCTTACATGTGGAAGTCCTGCTGCAGGGGAGATGGGGAAAGACCAGAGAAATCCCAAGAGCTACTGTTTGGGGAAATGGAGGAATTTAATTTTAAAATTTTGTGGGGGACTGTTGTGGAACAAATAGAAATCTATATAACAGCTATTCAAACTCCTCATTCTCTATATTTAATGGTAGTTGTATGCCATACGTTAATTAAAGACCAAGAACCATTTTTGTTTTCTTTTTGCAGGAACTATAAAAATATATGCTGTAGTTTAAATGAAAGCAAATAAATATAGAATCATAGAACCATTCAGGTTGGAAAAGACCTCCAAGATCCTCTAGTCCAACCTTTAACCTAGTACTAAAATCCACCACTAAACCATGCTACTCAGTTCTAAATCTACGTGTTTCTTGAATACCTCCAGGGACGGCAACTCAGCCACTTCCCTGGGCAGCCTATTCCAATGTCACACTACCCTTTTAATAAAAAAACTTCTCCTAATATCCAACCTAAACCTCCCCTGGTGTAACTTGAGGCCATTTCCCCTCGTTTTATCATTTGGTGCTTGGGAAAAAAGCCTGATAGAAACATTATGTTTAGAGACAGAGTTTCTTTGAGATGTTAAGTATTGTTTGGTAAATCTAAATACAGGAAGAAAAGAAGAAAGTCAGTCTGCCTTAAAGAGAGACCTTATTATAAGAATTTCTCTTTAGACTTTTAACACTTCAACAATTTTACAAGCTATTTTTATTAAAACTGAACTTAACTTTTAAGGGTTCAAAATTAACTGGAAGGTGTACATGAAACCATATGTCAAACAAAGATCACCAGTTCCAAGTTGGGGGGGGTGGGGGGTGGGGGGGGAGATTATAAAACTCAAATATCACTTCAAACATCTGAGGTCTGTCAGGCACAACTTCAAGCATCTTCCTAGAGTCACTTTGAGCTATAGGATCTTCAAAACACTGAAGAAAAAAATGGGAGGAGGAAAAAAAGCAACCTCCCAATTCTTTACTTCTTAAAAAAGGGAATATATGTGCTAAAAGCAGAAAGAAACTGATTAAAATGATAGATTCAAACTCTGACTGTTCTAATTGGAAATGGATTTGTACCAACCTCCAGACAAAAAGCCATTCACACATCAGTCATTTTGAAATTTATGCATTGCGAATGCAGTGAACCAAACTTTCCTAATAGCAACAAATTTATGTAAATACATACTTAGCAGCTTCTCAGACACAATTATCTTTGTTTCAACATCTGGTAGCTGAAAGCTAAAGATTAGGAAATATGCTGGGAGTTCACTGGGGACTTTGCCACTCATGCATTCCATCAAAATTGAGTGAATTGGGAATAGCTGTGATTAGCCAGAGGTAATAATGATGCTAAAAGTGAAACAGATTAAGTTGATCCCTTTTTTTTTTTTTTTCATTTTACTTTCTTGAAGTTGATTATTTCACAGAAATGCATCTACTTGGAGGAAAAAAAATATATAAAAAAAAATAAATGTATGAAATCAAAGCACTGAGGTCAAGATCATCTTGGTTATCTCTACCTGACTAAATTAAAGGCATCTAGTCTAAGTAGTTCTGTAAACTTCATTCGGTAGTCAATGTTGGAACATAAATGTCCCCAGGCACTTGTTATCCTGTCCTGATACAGATGTCTGAGACCACTAATAACACCCTGAAGGTGTTTTCTCTCACTTGAGGACAACGTGAACCTATATGATGACCTTAGAAAATCTCTCCTTAAATATGACTAATGTGTCTATTAATTCTTCAGTCTGCTAGGTGTTCAGTTCCTTGATGAAGTGTTTTAAAATCATAAAGACCTGTGTTGTATCTCCTAGTTATATCTGAAGCTTTTTCTAATGGCAATGGATTTCTGTCTGAGAGAATATGAGTCCTGTTCTTACAGTTGGATTCAGATGACGATATCTCCATTGTAAACATCTGGAAGTAGATGCTTGAATCTACAGCTGAATCTCTCTCCCTCCTTTACACTTTAGGTGAGATGGCTCTCACTTAGGTATTAGACCAATAAAATATGAGTTGGGAGCCTTCAGGTGTGCTGAGTGTTTGAGGATGACAGCAGGAGTGCAAGGTTCCCTTGATCATCCCAGATGAAATGAGTTTTTTTTTTTTTTTTCCTAGTTCCCTCAACTAGAAGTCTGTAGAAAGAGCTTCCTTCTAAGTCAACTTCTAATGGTTCAGCTTGCAGTCTGATGAGGTATGAGGCACTGGTATAAAAGTGTTCCTTTCTATTCAGCCTATCTAAAAAATGTTTTCACATTCATTTGTTGTATATTCCTCCATTATTATTATTATTATTATTATTATTATTATTATTATTATTATTATTGTTATTTATGATACCTGGGACAAAATAGCTGTCTCAGTACACATCTATGTGACAGATATAGGGAAAATATAGGGAAAAATGAACTGAACTAAGTCACGACAAACCTGGAATAAAAGGTTATTTCCAAACACAATGGCACTTTTGTCACACTTTCTGCTATGAGTTGGCTGTAAGTGAACCTCTGGGGATAAAATATTGTATGGATGCTTTCCCCTCTCTGGTGGGTCTTCTCTGCTTTGTTCTGTCTAAAGTAAAGGCATACCCTAAGAGTTTTAGAAATCTTCCTTACCCCACACCTCACCATCTTGCATTCAGATGAGAAAGTGAGTATTGGATTAGGGCCAAACAGTTGTAAGGAGTGGCACTTAATTTGACTGCCATTGTCTCATAGCAAAATAGATATGGTAAGCCTGATAGCTGGTTTCATAGCGGATTCTGCTTTTCATTCTTCCTAGTAAAAAACAAAGCCAAGAATACAGTTTATTTTTTCTTCTGTAAACAATAGTTGGCATGGTTTTCTTTGGTTTACAGATTTGCCCTTGCAGGCATGGGTTTCACCTGTACAAACTTTAAGAAGTGAAAAGATGGAAATGTAGCACTACTACATCTAATACAGTTATGATCTAGTCCCTCTGTTGCTGCACTGAAAATTAGTGTCATGGTGATGAAATCCAGCTATATCACAATTTCAAGTGATGCGCTAGTAGCCATGGCAACAAGGTATTCCCTTCCAGTAAATGCCTGTAATGGTGCTTTTAAGATTGTACATCAAAGCCAAAGTGCAGCGTTGAATCACCCTGGAGCAAGTACTGACTTCAAAGCAAAAAGTTCAGAACAATAGGTTATTCACAAACAGAGAATAATTCTTTTCCAATTTACAAGTTTTTTTTGGGATATGCTCCAAGATAAAAGTGGGATCAATATAGTGGATGGAGTGTTAGTTATCTACTCTGAGGTTTCTGTAGCACTTCCTGTAGTCTCTTGGCTTGCTGCATGGCTTCTGCTACTCTCCATGGGCCTGGTGTTCACTGCAGTCCCTTTGAGCTCTACAACAGTCAGTGTGATTCAGGATGACAAGAGAGAAGAAGGTTTGCAGAAATAAGAGGGATCTGGGGCAGGTAAATAATTGAAACAGATGTCCTATTTGTTCTAGTCTGGCTATCTGTTCTACTAGTCTTATTGTGAAATGTTAGCACTAAATTAAGAGACTGTTTTTGAAAAAGCTGATGAAGGAAAACTATAGCATAAAAATGGCTTTAAAAACAAACCTACCAAACAAAAACCAACCTGAAAGATATTAATGTCTGAGGAACATTAATGTTTTGCAAGGAATATTGAGTTTATTTTTAATTAATTCTGCAACCCCCAAAAATGTGAGTTGAAGAAAAATTCCTGGTTACATAGGACTTTTATTTTTACAACATTCATGTAGTAGTGAAGCCTGTATCCTTTCTTGAAAATTGGAAATCCATGTTTCTCATTTTTAAAACAATTTCTGTTACATATCATGGCAGGAGTTATTCTGCTTTGTCTGAAATATCTTATTTTTCACCTCAAACATTTACAATGCACTATCTTTTATATTGCAGTGACTGTAATGACCAGGTCAGGACACTGGTGCTTCAAAGAACTTTAATTAACAGTAACTATGGTGAATATAATGAACTCACAACAGGAAATATTTGGCTGAATATCTGAAATGGTTCACTAAGAGGTCAAAGTTTTTTTATGATTGAATTCCTTATGTGACAGATACTGCAAATACAGAGATTCTTTTTTATCTTCATGTGTATATATTTATCTATGTGTATACAGCTTTCTTTGTATATACTGGTGCATCAATTTTGAGTTTATTTCCAACATTTGGAAACATGTCAACTCTTTAGAAATTCATTAAATTTGGAAAAACCATAAACATTTAAGAGTGTGCCAAGCTATTGGATTGTTTGTTCCTTGTCAATTTGTTGTAGGAAGCAATTTTGAATTAGCCATGTCTTGGTAAAGGCCTAGTTTTCTTTCTTTGCTTGTATGATAATGCTGTTAAGATCAATGAATGGATGATGGGAGTTTTGGTACATGTTTGGGGGGCGGGGGGGTAAATAATCTGAGTCACACACAAAACAAAAAAAACTAATAACAATAGACATATAATCATAAAATGGCTTGGGTTGGAAGGGACCTTAAAGTTCACCTAGTTCCAACCCCTGCTGTGGGCAGGGTTGCCACCCACTAGATCAGGTTGCCCAGGACCTGGCCAGCCTGGCCTTGAAAACCTCCGGGGATGGGGCATCCACAGCTTCTCTGGGCAACCTGTTCCAGAGCCTCACCACCCTCTGAGTGAAGAATTTTCTCCCTTTTTAAATCTCCCTCCTTTAATTTAACCCCCCGTCCTTGTCCTATCACTATCTTCTTATGTAAAAAGTCCCTCTCCCTCTTTTTTATAAGTCCCATTTAAGTACTGAAAGGCCACAATGAAGTCTCCCTGGAAACTTCTCTTCTCCAGGTTGAAGAAAACCCAACTCCCTCAGCCTGTCTTTGCAGGAGAAGTGCTCCAGCCGTCTTATCTGCCTTGTAGCCCTCCTCTGGTCCCTCTCTAACAAGTCCAAATCTTTCTTGTGCTGGGGGTTCCAGGTTATGTCTTTAAATTATAATAGTCAAACAGAAAATGAAGTTAGAATGATATATCTCTTACCCATGAATGTGAGATAGAATTACCTTACAACTACATCTTGTACAGTCTCAGAAGTTCTACAAAGCCAACATCTTAAAAATAAAATAAAATAAAATAAAATAAAATAAAATAAAATAAAATAAAATAAAAAGTGACCAGCCTCTAGCTAAAAATAATGTGTAAAATAACTGCTGAGTGTTAGCTTTTCTTTGATCCTGGCAAACAGCTGAGGTCTCTCCCTTCATCTCTTCACAGTGACAGATTCTTTTCTTATTCAGTTCCAGCCTCTAAACTCTCGTTGCCATAGCCCATCTTTTGCAATGATCTCACACATGTGCTGAAAGCTCAGGTTAGAGTGAAGTTTGCAGTCATTGCTGACTAATTCTATCAGGTTTCTGTGAAGTTTTTCTTGCATGTGTGTGTTTATCTTAACCAGAGAAGATGAGAAGAGAATTGATTTTTTTGGGAACGTTAATACTTCACACTGCTAAGTCACCAAAGTGTAAAAACAAAACAACAACAACAACAGCACAACATGCTCTCATGTTCCAGTTCAACTATTTAACCAATCTTTTTCAAGATGGCAAAATATGTATCGAGAAGGCAAATATTCCTCTTCGTAAAAGCTTTCACTCAAAGCAAATGATGTACTATTCAGTACCACTCAAAATTGTGGTCATTTTACCCATATGAATGTCGATAACTGTAGTCCAATAATTGTATGCTTATACTGCTGTTTGTCTGGTTCTCATTTGAGAAGCGGGACTTAATTAGAATTCCAAGTGTAATCCGCTCGTTTCATGGAAAAAGCTGCTAAGTGCAAGATCTGACATTCAAAACAAAATCAATACTTTTGTAGAACATTTAAACATCTCAGGTAATATCACAGGACTGAAGTAATTTACGTCATGTGCAAAGCTCTAATTAGAGATGCAACAGGAGTAAGAATTGTATTTCTTCATTATTCAGTTCTGCTTTACCGTTCTGCTCATACAAGGCTATTGATCAAATGTTCATGTTTATTATAGCTCTCTCCTTCCAATCATGAGAAATGAGAGTTAAGATAGATGAAATATTTTCATTCCTTGTCAGGTATGAGACACTCAAGGTCAGATGCAGATAAGAAGCAAGGAAATGGAAAGGTTTTGTTTCCATAGTATTGAGTGTGATTTTATTTATTTATTTATTTATTAAGAAAGATCCCTGAATTTCTGTTATGAGAGTCAGGTATTAGCACTGTGTTTATCTGTTTAAAAAGTGTTAGATTTGCTGAGATCATAATATGTAGATCTCAAAGTTTCTTCAACCTCTGAAAAGGATTCATAGAGCCAAACTGAAAGTTCATTTAGATGCCAAGATACCTCACTTTAAGTAGAGACTGATAGATCCCATAGGGACAATTCATGAAATAAAATATAATTCAATGTTAAATCAAAAGGCCAACAGGTTGAAAAAAGTCATCTAGTCCACCCTTGCTTTAACAGGGAAGCTTGATAAACTTAAAGACATCCAGTTCTGGAATCTATTCAATAACCTCTGTGGAGCTCCAGTGATTCATTTGCTGTTAAAAAGAATTTCCTTACATCTACTACCTCTCTGCAGTTGAAACCTGTTATTTTTTGGCTATTCTAACTTGGAGGTAAATCACATATTGTTTTTCTTCTCACTGCTGAATTGTGTAATATATTCAAAGCCAATTATCCTGTTCTTACCAAACACTTGCTGGAATCTGGCTCTTGGTCCTGGATTCAGCTCCTTTGGGAATCTAATTGAGATCTCTGTCAGAGGTCTAGTTGCCAAGTGGAGATGAGTAGACCCATCCACAAATGTTTTGAATCTTAAGTGGGATGAATCAAGCCACCATCAAGGTGGATGAAGCTAAGCTTAAGTGTTTTGTTTTACAAGGCTTTAAAGGCTTTATACCATGCAGCAATAAAATTCCGAAGAGAGAGGTAAGAAAAAATAGAGAAAGTACAGTTACATAGGTAATCTTCTGGTTGTCTGGAGCTGAAAGTCAAGAAATGAACAAGTAAGCCCTGGGGCATCTTAAATAATTTTGAAGAGGTCAGATATCAACCTTACAGCTAAGTCCATTTGTTTCGAAAGGCACTGAATGGCTATTTCAGAGGGAAGGATTGAAGAGAAGGATAAAGAGACTGTCAGCGACAGATGAGAGAAAAAGCAGAGCTCCTTTCATCAGACTTTCACAAGATTTAAAGGCTGAAGTCTTACCACTACTGGTTAACAGGGAAGAACAAGAATACTCTGAAAAAAACACTGAAATAGTATTGGTCCACTTGCTAGTCTTTTCTGGTATATGTGTCTATGCCCATAACAGAAAATATGATGCTGCTGGAGTGTGAATGTTAATTATTTTTTTTTTTTTTTGGCAGTAGTACTTATCTAGATATCTTCTCTGATCTGAGGTAGCCCAGGCAATGTTATTTGGTCTAGCTCCAGATGTACACAGTGTCCTACAGCTCCAATGTGAGATCTGCTAGTGCCATGTGGGTTTTTTGGATGTTGCAGGGTATCTTGAATGCAGCTAACCCCCCTAAGCAAGGGCAACTGAAAGAAATCCAAAGTCAGAAAAATTCTCCATGCTTTCAGAGATGGCCAAACACGTCAGAAAACACATGGACACCTTAAGGTCCAATCTCAAAAGCAGTATAGCCACATCAATGTAACATTAGAAGGATAATTGGCTTACAGCAAATAAAGCTTACTTGAGAATAACTTGTCAGCATTCCTTTGGGGAGTTCTGCACTGGTGGTGGAGACAGAGCTAGCAAGGCTAACTATGTTGAGTGAGGTTTCATAGGTATATATAGAAATATATTTGGATTAAGAAAAGCAAGAAATGTTTTGGATCAGGTATCTATGTATATCTTAATTATGTTTTAGGACATGAAATCCTGCAGAGATGAATTTATCCCAGCTCTTAAATGCTAGTCATTTCAAATTCAGAAATATTTTAGGAATATTTTGACCTTGATAAGGCCAATTTTCTGGAATTCTATTGCTTCCTCATCAGTTTCAACAAACAGCTCAGAGATGTCAATGTGATTCTTACATGCATATCTGCTATTATACAGGCTCAGTGGGGAGAAAACTCCTTACTAAGCTGCTTCTGCAGCACCCTGTACACTGACATTCTGCTTCAACATTTATTATTTTTTCTACTTGGATTGTAATAAAATGATAAATACAAGTAAATACGTAGTTTCCCTATTATCATTAATCTTGTTTTCTTTTACTTTCATTTGAAATGTGAGAGGGATGATAAAGTGTACAGATGAATTTTCTTTAATATCTTTAAAAAAAGTGTCTTTAATAGCAGTGTATTTAAGGAAAGTGCATTACTTAAGGAAGGTGTTCTATCAAAAGAGGCCTCAGAAAAAAGGCAAATTTGCTTATGAGATAACTGGGCAAATGGTAATAAAGTCTGCTATTCTTTCAAAGAAAGTGAGAATAAAAAATGAAATAATACTAAGATTTGTCTTGCTAACAGAGGTAATATTTAATAATAAACAGAAAAAAAACATGGAGCTTTGGGAATTTGATTTTAGAGTTCTTTTTGTATAAGATGAAATAATATAAGAATAAATATTATGGAGTAGCATTCTGGAATATATTTGCTGATAATGGAAATAAGGCTGGCTTATTCACTGAGGTTATACATTGAACAGTTCTGCACTGTATTAAAAATTACTGAGCCTTTCAGAAGTAAGCTAATGCACTGCATGTAGCCATTCAGATTCTGTTAACCATTAAACTAAATAGAATACTATTTCATGCATGATTTCGTTCAGCTAGATGAAGAACGTAGTAACGGGTCTGAATAAGTAATGGGTAAAAGTGGAAGTAAAAATAATAATAAAAAAAAAATCCTTGTGTTGGGTGGCATTTCCATGTGATTTCAAATGCCTTATTAGTGGCCATTATGGATACCCCACTCATATGTGTTAAATATTACCATCAAGGACAGAATCATCTATTAATAACACAGCTGTTTGTGCCAACTGTGAGGAAAGAAGCAGGTTAAAAGTGGCTACTGATGATCTAGGATCCTGATTTTTTTTTTTTTTTTTTTTTTTTTATGGTAAGTTCTTTAAGTTTGGCATCTGGGAAGCCTGGCAAAGCCCTGTAACAGATGACAAACTTTGTGGTTTACCTGAAGTCAGCCGTCATCCTTCCAATTTATTAACGTATTTTTTGGTTAATGAAATCTGAGATTGATTGAGTGCAAGTCTAATGGGGCTATACTTTGCTTCAGTAATGGAAAAAAAATGTCTCTACGTGAAAGCATTGTGTAAATCTGGATGATGTCTACTAGTCCAAATTACTATCTTGTTCATATTGCTTGCCGAGATCAGGATGCTTCTCTGCTATATAGCTCTTACTTCTAATCACCCCTTTTCTGCCACTGAATTTGCAGCCATAGTTGTCCCACTCAGTGTTTATGCAGTGATACACAACTAACTTATCCTGAAGGAAGTCTTAAATTTCATTCAGACTTATTTATTTTTCCTCCAATCAGTATGGCTTATATCTTTGCTCTGGGAAAAGAGATCTTTAAAAGCACTATGTACATATATTACTTGTGAATATTATTTTAACTTCATCAACTCTAATACCCATTTAATTTCTCCTAGGCCACCATAACAATATCCCCAGTACTTATGTCTTGGGGGGTGGGGTAGATCGGGGGAAATACGTTTGTTTTTGCATTTTGAGCTCTTCTGGAGCTATTGTAGTAATTTAGTTTATAAGGACAGGACACTTAAATTTAAAAGAGCCTGAGGAAAGGTAATATAGCAGACAGGCTAGCATGTAACCAGGTCAGCTGTCAGAAATTCTCCTGGCTTATAAATTAGGTGTTTTAGTGCCAAATGAGCTCTGTTGGTATGTCTCTCATTGCTATCAATAACCAAGTTAGTAGCTTATAGTAAGGTTAGATAAGTCCATGTGAATTTCATAAGCAATTGTTGGATAACTCTGAAAGCTTAGGACCAGTTAACTAGGCTTAGGGATTTTAGTGAAAGTTTTGCCATGCTAATTAAATATTTTTTTTTCATCAGGCAAGGAAGTGAGTCAAATCCATATGTAACAATTGCTCTAAATATACACAGGAGATCATTTCTCTGTCTGTATTACACGTTCTGGCTGCAATTTTAAAAGCACAAATAACTTTCTGGGGTTATATTAAAGTAAGGCATATTGATGTTCAGTAGCAGAAAAAAAAGTTTGAACAGAACATGTCTAATTTTGAGACTTAAATTTGTGTTATAATGTCTTTAAATCACCTCAGAATAGGAATTTTAAAGTACACTATGGAGAATCCTTAACAAGAAAGCTTTAATGTATTATACATATGATGGTGCTAGTAGTAAGCTTTACTGGCTTTCCTTGCAAACTTAGAATATCCTGGAGAGGGCTTCCACAGACTTCCACTTAAAAGTTTCTCATCCTATATCGAGAATTTTAGAAACATTATAGTTAACACAAACAGCTCTTCCAACTTAATGGCCTGCAGATTATTTATTTAATATTTTTACAACTGTAAAATCTATTCTTTAATATAACTATGTATTTTGCAGCGATCACCTTTTTTTATTTGTGAAGTTTGATATGAATTCCTTCTTAACCATTTAAGGATTTTTCTATTGATAAAGTTCTACTCAGTTAATCCTGTTACATTCCCTAGATATTGGAACTGAAACAGCCTTAGAGAAACTTGGTGTTTAATGCATCTCTGATGCAGTGTTAGAAGATTGTGTTGTTAACATTTGTCAGCATCTTTGATCTTTGTCTTTGTTTTTAACTTGTGGATATACTTAATATATTTACAGCAGAAAGGTTTCTATTCCATTTGAAATTCTTGCCACAGCATCACTTTATCTTTCTGAACAGTGCAGAATTTATAGCTTACTGAGTCTGGCAAAGGTTTTTTGCTTTCATTTCCTTCTGTACTTGCGGTATTAACAAATCATTTAAATACAATTCCCATACGGCATTCATGCACTTTACAGAGCAATAGGACAACATAACAGAGCAATACTACTAAAGATAGCCCTACAAATTAGAGGAAAATACAATCAGATTGTATTGAGAGTCCATTTAAATGAGGAAAACAGTACGGTTTTATGTTTCTTTAGAGAGGCTAATCTACAAATAAATGACTGCAAAAAGAGAAAAACTATTCAAGCTGTAGTTTCTGGGGAGTAGCTGGAATATGTATGAGCTGACAGTAGAAGATCACTACATGTGACAGCTGATAGGCAATGAGTAAGATAATAAGGCAAGAGAAAGATAAATTGCAGAGTCTATTGAAAGGTAACATGTAGAGTTGTGTTGGTCCTGCAGCACTGTCTTGCATTATTTACAGATCTGTATAAGAACTATGTAATGGAAAATACTTAGTTCCTCTAAGTCCATAGAGCACTATGCTCTGGAAAAGGAGGAAGACTAGATTAGCAGAATATTTAAGGATCATCTTTAAATCTTAGTCCTTGCCTACAAAGAAGTACCAGTTCTGAAAAGACACTGGTCCTTTTTAAGGAAATTGAGGTTTTCTAGATTACCAGTGTGAGCAGAAGACAAGAGACTTGATTCAAAGCAGATATAAATATCTTTAAAGCTCCCTCTGGGGGCGTTAAGGAGGAAAAAAATAAGAGACATATAATCAGCTGACAAATCCACCTCGATACATTGCATTTCAGGCTGATCAATGATTTCTCTACTCATAAACCGGAGCAAGTGCAGGTTTAAAAAATAAAAACAAAAATTGCACTTTCAACTTTGGTTGTACGAAGGTCACTGGATGCACAGCAAGAGTATTTATCCACAAATAAATTAGTCTCATTCACTGGCTATCTTTCTGATACTGTGCCTCCTCCTTTTTTTTACTTACCCAGTTGACTACTGTACTCTCTTAGACTTGATTTTGTAAACTTTTGGGCAGAGAACATGACTGTGATGAGCTGTATAGACCAGAAGGCTATATCACCAAAAGGGTCAAGACAACTGCTATGTTTGTTTTGCATTGTATGGAAACTTGAACTAGGTATGCAAAATCTTTTTTGGAGGGTGGGAAAAGAAGCACTCCTTGCATATAAAACAACGACTTATTTTTGGTATAGTTGAAATACTAACAGTCTAATGCAAATCAGGTAGATTATTACAGAAAGAGAGGAATAATACTGCAGAAATGCTCATTGTGAACTATCTTATTAATATTAACATCCACATTCTTCCAGGGTATACTTTTTTTTTTTTTTTTTTTGGTCATGCTCACCCTCCCACTGATTCTTGGTGTCCTAATGTTGATGACTTCAGTTTGGGGGTGACTATGGTGTGACTATGGTTTGGGGGGTGGTTGTGGTGACTCACAGCATCCCTAGCCCTTCACTTTGGAAAAAAATATTGACACATTACATCCAAAACTACTATTTGTGGTGGTGTGCATATAAGTTAGATGTTATTACTTTTCTCTTTGTTCTTCTTAAATCTGGTTTTGCACTTCTACAGGGCTGAATTTCTCTGACCGTTGGTGAGCTGTTTATTGCAGAGGGTCAGCAGTGCCAGCCTGTGACCCATCTCCATTCATCCCATGATGGTATCCCTCCACATCTCATGCTGTGTCCACACTCCATGACAACCTCTGCTGTCACCTCACATCTCTATTTCTACTTCTTAAATCAAAACAGTAGTCATAAATATATTGATATATACAGAGTAGCTGCCTTTTGAATCTATTTTTACTGTACCTTGTAAATATAAACAAAGTAAAAATAAATTATCCATAAGGATCTATTGCTAGAAAAAAAATGCTGTTTCTGCTAAAGAAGCTAAGACAAATCCCCAGGCAAGTCAATAGAAGTTCAAACAAAATGAGCCTGACAAGCTGTGCTTTTTGAGACCTTGCAAACTCAGTGCAAAGCTTCTTAGTAGCAATAGCAATACTGTATTGCACCACAGGGCTACAAACTGATATTCATAATAACTCCATGAACTTCATCAGATCTAACCTTCGGGAAGACAGCATCAAAATCTGCAGTCTACAATTTTATATTTTTTAATCATTTCTGAAATAGGCATGTGAAATGCTGGGAAAACCCCATCTGTCAGCAGGTGGCGAGGAGAAGATGCAAACACACAACCTTAATTCCTAAACTGAAGTAAATCTGACCTGATAAAGGACATTATCCCAGTTCTGTCCCATGGTCAATTCTTCCTGGGGCAGAATATTTTCTTTTCTGGACTGCTGTTCTTCTGCATGTGATTGCCTGCAGCATTTCCCTCCAGGTTCTGCCTAGAGGTTCCTTGTCTCAGGCCACTTTGTTCATATAGATGTTGCCTCAGGGACATAGTGAGGGTAAATTTATTAAGACTTGTAAAACATTCAGGTGTTATAAAGAGAAAGGCCAGATAAAAGTATTACCAAAAAAAAAATCAAGCAGGATATGTTATCAGGATTATGGAATCCGCTTTCTAGAACACATTTGTCAGAGCTTCTTTCCCTGAATTACTCACCAGTAAAATCTACCACTTTATAATCAGTTCTTAGACTGTCAATTGAGTAGTTAAATGCTTTAGGGAGAGTATCATAACTAATCAGTGAATCATTTATTTACAAATAGTTTTCTCCTCTTGAGCAGCTGCAATGTTGATTGATCTGAGGCTCTCTATCAGATAGTGAGATAAACCTACATTCATTATGTGTTGCTCCAAAGCCTGTTGAAGTCAATGAATCTCTTAATTGACTTCCTTGGGCTTTGGAATAGCCTCTATTTCTGTAATCTCTAAAAGCCATACAGAAACACTGTTTCCAAATTTAGTCTCTATTATTCATCTACAAGAAAGAGAAGAATCACTGAGAAACTTTTCATTTTCTCATGAATCCAACTGAGACATAATATTGGCTGGGGAATACTGAAGACGTAAATGGAGATGAAAACTTGTACATCTTGAGGGGCAAAGGAAGAACACGTCCAGTGTGAATTATCAAGGATGAAACAGCAAATGATTTGATGAAGCTGAGAAACAAAATATTTTTTATTAAAAAATCAAACAGGTTGGCACATGTGGCACAAGAAAACACATAGGAGGAAGATTTACTTTTTAAATTATCTTTTCTCATCCAACAATAACAAAAATTCTTTGTGTCTTCTAAATTCTCTGCTTTGAGTCACACTTTATTCTTATCTTTTAAGATTATTATTATTTTATTGTTCTTTTTTTGAGTCTATTTTTCCATGTTGCATCTTTTCTGAGCTTATATGAACATTTCTATTTATGAAATGGTTACTTTCCAGAGGAGGTGACTTCTTGATATTAAACAATTCAGATAATTAAAGGTATTTACAGACTATAACAGCAAGATGAGGAAAGATAAAAATGAAGCTTCATCCTGTTACTGATGCAGGTTATAAAACATTATAGAACTTTAGAAATCGAATAGATGGACTGATGTCATGCATTATTAATGGATTAGGGAGATTCTCTCCCTTCCCCGAAAAAACAAACAAAAAAACAAACAAACAAAATAATTTCCCTTCTGCTTTGTTTGTATATTTAGTATGCTTTGAGAGGTCATTCAGTACTGGGCATTGTCTTATTCTTTGAAATTAATCCTTATACTTTCAGTGTTATTATTGAGCAAGACAAATCTTCTCAGACCTTAAATAACTGTTAGTTGAAGCTTATATTTTTTGCAGGCATGTAAGAAATTAATTCTGTGATGTACCTTGTGACTTACCAGTCATTTTGCTGATAACTCCCAAACACTACAAATGAGAAGGATTTTCACTTGTAATTTGGTAGAATGATATATGTGCCTGCAGAGATGAAAAATCGCTGGTTTGGTCTTGATGAACATTAATAACAAAGAGGAAGGTATTAGAAACATTAGGTGCTTATTAGTTCCAGAACTGTAAGATCCAGCTTTATTAGCTCCTTCTGGTGATCACTACTAATTCTGCTATTACCTAATTTCAATAACATCACAGATGGCTCCCATCTGACATTTTCTGATATGCAGCTGTGTGAGCTGTTTACTCAGACAAAATTTATTAATCATAAGGTATTCAAAGCAGTTTCAGTTTTGCTTTTAGTTGGTCATTTCTAACCCTTGCTGAATTTAATAAGAGACAGGCTTTGTAACTAAGGGGAAAAAATGGCCTTAAAAATTAGTATGACTAAGACAACTTCTCAATGTTCTGCAAAATTTAAAGTGCTCTAAACTTAAAAGTGTTAAACAAATATGAGGGAGAAGACAGTGCAGGAAAAGGGTGCTCTCTACTTCTTTAATAGAAGTTATTAAATATCTTAGATCTTAAACAGGGAGGAGTGAGAAGGCGGCAGAAAACATCAATCAAAACACTTGTATTTTGAGGTTAGATAGATCAAATAAAGTGAATTCCAGTGAGACTACAAATCAATCTGCTCTGGGTTACAAGCTTTTGACCAAGCATGTTTTCTTAGTAGCTGACCATATGGGAGGTCCTGGAGAAGTAAAGCCCCCCTGTCTTTTTTCAAAGCATCTTGTGTAGGCTAGATACACTTTAGCGTGTTTGAGGAATTCTCTCTTTTATGTTGTCTCAACTGATTTATTCTTAATCATTTGTTCATATCTTAGCATTCTGGAATGCATCTGAGAGATATGAAAAATCTGAAGGAAACTCCCCCCTCCCCCCGCCCCGGGCAGTTATACATGGAAACATGCTCATATATTCCTCTTTCCTTTCTTTCCTTTCTTTCCTTTCTTTCCTTTCTTTCCTTTTTTTCCTTTCTTTCCTTTCTTTCCTTTCTTTCCTTTCTTTCCTTTCTTTCCTTTCTTTCCTTTCTTTCCTTTCTTTCCTTTCTTTCCTTTCTTTCCTTTCCTTTCTTTTTCCTTTCTTTCCTTTTTTTCCATATAAATCCAAATCTTCTCATCTCAAAGCCAGGCCTAAACTTAACAGAAATATTGTTGTTATCTCTATCCAAAAAAAAAAAAAAGTATTTATTAAAGTTTTGTATTTAGCACTCAGTAATTATGAAATTATTGTGTTTGGTATTGCTTTAATGCTGCTGTTTGTTGCTACATTGTTGCTTAAATTCAGTTAATCCTAGAAACCATTTAAGATCTTATTAGCTGGAGCATCTTATTAGCTTATTAGCATCTCTTTTCAGAACTTAAAGGAAAATATGTCCAAAATTTAATGTCCTCAGCTCTCATACAAATTACGTACTTCATATATTTTTTAAATATAATTTGTCAAAAAATGTGAGTGAACATGTTAAAATGCAATCTCTTACTTAAATAGTAAAAAAGTTTAAGCAGTAAAAAAGTTGACCATGAGGAACTGACTTTGAATTCACTTCATTTGAGGTTCTCCAGGTTTTAGTTTCAGATAATACTTAACGTATGCCTGAAACTTGATTACAATATGTACCTGAGCAGGTAGGGCTGAATAAGCATGGCACATTTGTGTGTTCTTAAGCGCCCTTTGGAGTTGTCAGCTGGGACAAGAAGGGAATGGTGGCCATAATCTCAGGTTAAGCATTTTCTTCAGGTATTTTAAATTTTCAGATGAATTAATGGAAAAAAGCTTTGAGGCATACACTTGACTGCAGGGAGAACAAATTTCTGTGCATTCTATGTTGTTAGAAGGCAAGAGACTGAGGATGTTTATATAAAAAACATGTAAGCAATCCTCATCAGAGACCATTCTGTTATGATAAACAGGTCTGATACATGTCTAGAAATCCAGACACCTGCTTAGCTCTAATATGTTTGAACCCTTTCATATCAGCTGAATTAGTGTCTAAGTCTCCGTATAAGGTCTTTTCAGAGCCACTGTTTTTATTCCAGTCAGATAAGACTTCTCATGACTACAATCAGCTGAGATGAATCTTAACTACATATCTAGGCTCCCTCTATAGTTAGTGGAAAGACAAAGAAGCATTTCTAGGTTACAATTTGGCAGGCTTGAGGAGATGATTTGTCCGCTTGTTATCTGTCTCTGAAAAATGATTACATGGATTATTTACATGAAAAAAATAGACATTGTCTGAGATGCATAAAACTGAAATAAATTCCTCTTAAATTGAAATGATTTTTTAACAAAACTTGTTATTATAAAAATTGGTGGGGTTGGTGGTGTGATTTTTTTTTTTAAGTGGAAATAAAGCTGTTGTAGCATGGAATTATTTGCAATTATTTGGGGTATTAAGAAAACAGATTAAAATTTGATTACATTTCCATGTAATTGTCTCAGGACATCCTTATGAAAAACAATTTATCTGTCCCAGTTATTTTCTCTTACTTATTATACTTCAGATTCTCAAGCAGAAGGTGGTCATTTGTTTTTTCTTTATAAAATTGTTACCATAATTCTGTTATGATGTAAAACTTCATATGGTGTAGTAGTCATCACCAAATAATGATACTTCTAGAAAATATAATCTGATTTTTTTTATATTGATCTCATTTGACTTTGTTTCTTGTAACTAAAACTAGATCTATGCTTTTATGTGTGGTAATTTATTCATATATGGTGAATTTTCAGTTTGTTACGTAACATACTATTTTTTTTCACCTGATAAGGATGACACAGTAGTGAATAGAAGTTGTAAAGAGTCTGGTATGATGGAACGGAAGCATTTCTGAATTCTAGACGGGAAGGAAGTGTTAGTCATAAACTGCCAGTTTCGTGCTTTCTCTGGCATCCTAGGTTACCTTTTTCCCCTTAATACTACAACACTCTTGAGTAGGTCTCTGACACAATGACTGCATTAGCCAGTGATGGAATAAGCAGCTATTATTGGACCATGTTGCTGCATTTGACAAGGGGCAGCAATAATTTTACTTTGTGTGCATTTCACCTGCAGCTTTTCTGAAAATGCTCATCTGTATGCAGTGAGGCTGAAAGCCAGGCAGGCACACATTCTACACCTGTACACAGTATGTCACAATGGCAGCACCTAGGAAATGCATTAATATTTATGGAAAGGGAACAAAGAAATCAAGGCATCTCTGTCTGGCTTTCTCAATTTATTCCTCTTTTAAAAAATTAATTTTGGAACAACTTTTGGAGGGATAAACACTGCAATACTTATAGCAAGACAGGAATGCACATGTACGGTGTTCAATTGCAATTGAGAAACTTCATGCTGATTTTTGTTCAGTGATATTGTGATTCCTTCCACCTCTTTTAAACACTTTTTAATCTGTCTACCACTGAAAAGGCACTCAATAAGCACTTTCTCCTCATTGACTGCTTCCAGCTGTTACTTGTTTGGGAGGTACAGAGATTCTGTCTTCTTCCTGGAGTCCAAAGATCAGCCAGTCAGTATCAAAACTGTGTCCATATGTATGAAGTGCCTTCTTCACAAGAAACCACGTTAGAGGTTCACAGTAATTTATATTTCCACTGTTCAAAGTAAAATTGTCAAAGTCCAGAATGACAGAGAGGCATGTACCTTTGTGTCTTTTAGTGCCCTGTTGCTTTCTACAGCATCCTATTTACTTCTGTGTGATCTCTGCAGGAGGAAGAAAGGCAAAGTGTCTCCTGAAGTGGTCGATATGACTTATAAAGTACAACAATAGGAGGTAGTAGCTTTTTCTATATAAGCAATTTCAAGTGCTTTTATTTATTTATTTATTTTGCCATGCAGTTAAAGGCTTTGACCTTGTTATGCTCTCTTGGATCTGAGAGGCTAATGAATCACAGAAACTCTTAAGGAAATTGGGCAAACAGTTTCCTGTAGCCAACTGCACCAACGCAGTAGTGGTGTTTCCTGAAAGGAATGACTTGGCCATCTTGTGAATAGAGCAATAGATTGAGGCTTTAGAAACTGGGTTCAAGTACTTTGCCACATCTCTGTGCTACTGAGTCCCTGTGTCTTATCAATGGTAAATTTTGCAAAGTAGGGTCTGCTGTTCTATGGCATCGGTGTCTGGGAGTAATTGAAAGTTCTCAGTAAAATGATGAATAATAACTTGTTAGAAATTGGGAGAGATTCAGTCCGGTTATGAGTGAAGAGGGACAGGCATTGAACTATCTCTTCCCATAAACATAGACATTTCCTCATATTTGGTCCCATAATGACCAATTATGGGACGGGACTAGATACAGCAGGATGTGCTGTATATACATTTCTGATTGTGATATAGAGCTGAAACCTATGGCTAGGAGTATCAGAAAAGAAGACACTTGAGTAGCTAGGGCTGTGATATGGGAGCAAGAACTGAAACTAAGGAAAAGAATACAACTTGTTATCCCAGTATTGCTTCTGTGCCTAGAGATAAACTATATTTCTATAGTATCCCAGTTAGGTACCTTTACTTCCTTCTTTATTAGAGCTCAATTATTCAATTAGGTTAGACATCAGGAAGAGGTTCTTCACCGAGAGGGTGGCTGCACACTGGAACAGGCTCCCCAGAGAAGTAGTCACTGCACCAAGCCTGTCTGAATTTAAGAAGCGATTGGACTGTGCACTTAGTCACCTGGTCTAAACTTTTGGGCAGACCTGTGCAGTGCCAGGGGTTGGACTTGATGATCCTTATGGGCCCCTTCCAACTCGGGATATTCTATGATTCTATAATTATGCCCAGGGACTTGTAAAAAAAAAAAAAAAAAAACCAACAAAAAACAACAAAACAAAACAACAACAACAACAACAAAAAAACATAATTTTCTTCTTTCTGTAAGAAAAGTCTTATCTTTCAGCCTAGATACTTCCAGGTGCTCTCTTGAGCTGTCAGTCTCTTCAAAGTCAAACTGCCTGTGATAGACATAGGATTATTAAAAAGGGGTTTGCACGATTCATAAACAAAGAGTTCAATCCCTGACTGTCTGTTCTTGAGACTGTTGTGGCAACAAAAGGCTCACAACATAATGGTCCTGGAGCTGCTAACCTCATCTCCCTTGAAATGCTTGACTTCATCTGAGAAATTTCAGTTTCCTTGTGTACATGCACATAACTCCCCATTTCACTTGCCTCTGGCTTTTCACCTGACTTACCTTTGTGTAGTATATAAATTACAACTTCATCTGTATAAATTCTTCTTGAAAACTTATAGGTCCTTTTCCAAAATCTACTCTACTCTTCTTCACCTTCATGATAAAAGTACAGAAAAAATATAAATATAATTCTCCACCTATATATATATGTATATTTTCCTAATTGTTTTCCTGCAATGCCTTGGAGACTAAAAGAAAAGGCAAACCAACTGATGTTTTTTTTAATGAAAGACTGCCTTACACACTGGGAGTTATTGATAAGGATCATAAAGTCTTAATCTCTTCAGGTGCACACAAAGATCTGCTTTGCTAAAGTATGCTCTACCATTTAACAGTCTTCTGACCATAATGCTTGCTCATACATCCTGTCTACTTGCTGTCTTCAGATAAATATATAACAGTTTTGTATGGCTGGATTTTACCTGTCCCAACAGCTCTGCTGAAACGCCCTAAAGACTTAGAGCAAAAATCCACATGTAGACACGTATTTTATCTATGGATGGCACCCTGTGAATCCTGCCTCTAATTTGCTATCATCACATTAATAAGTAATTCAATAATGACATGGTCAGCAGTAATTTAAGCTTAAATAGCTCCTGGGATATAAACATGGTTCATCTCCTTTTTGAGGACACTAGCTCTCTAATGTTTTCAGGTTTACTCCCTAGAGATAAGTCTTCCCTGAGATGAGTCTGTGCCTGTTGCTTTGGAAGAATAACAAAATAAGAAATCTGCGCCACAGCCTTCATGATGGTTTAATTGTTTGTTATTTACATATAAACATAATGTTCTTTTTTTCTAAGCAAAATATTACAAATAAAGAAAGTCATCACTGTGACTCCACGTACTTGTTTGATAGCCTTCGGCAATAGTCATTTAACTTGTTTACCACATTCAATTGCTTTGCTTTCTCTATTTTTTTTCCTGATTTAAGGCCATAAACATTCCAAAATTTAATACTGAAACAAGCTTATTTTAATTTGCAAAGCCAGGCACTGGAAGAAGGAGTTTAAAAAAAGAAAAGAAAATTAAAAAAAATAATAAATTAAAAGCCAGTTAATTGCATTGCTGATTTTCTTTCTGTAGCAATAAACTGGAAACTTTATGAAAGTTTCATTTACTCCAGCTCTGTAGTATAACAGCAATATCGTATTTACCAGATTATTTATTCATTTTCTTCCATTGAGAGCAGTTTGAATTTAGTGCGTCCAAAGTCAGCAAAATAGCAATGATTAGATGGCAATAACTACTTAAAATATTGATA
The DNA here is from genome assembly GCF_040182565.1 of Anser cygnoides. NCBI lineage: Eukaryota > Metazoa > Chordata > Aves > Anseriformes > Anatidae > Anser > Anser cygnoides. The sequence continues at coordinate 57,129,465 of NC_089912.1, read as the reverse complement.
AAATAAGTTCAGTGGCCTCAGTTAAATGTTGAATAAGTTGGAAACCACATCACGAAGCCATTGCATGTTTGACACATTTGATATCACATACTCCAAAGAGAGGCTTAAGATTAATTGAGCATGGAAAGTGATCAAGCTTCTCAAGACACCGTCTTCTAGTTAAAGGTTGACATGCTTCAGTGAAGCCAAAGACAGCATCTACCACATTGATTTGTGTCTTATGTTAGGAGGAAATCACAATTTAAAAAATAGAAATATTAACAGCTTATTAATAATTATTAATAATGCAACCTGGTACTAATGTTTGACAGTTGGAGAAAACACTCACAGCAGTTCACCTGCAAATGGTGGTTTTACTTCTTTATGCACTCACCACTCCAGAGTTAAGGAAGGTGCTGAGTGTGTTTGTTTAGTTTCTGTAAGATTGGCATTAAGACAAGGAGATAAATCCACTGGTATTATCCATCACAACCATATACTAAAGGAGCAATTGTGTGTGTATACATATACAGATATATATGCATATAAACTTTACATATATAAACAGTGATTATTTTAAGAAACTTTGTCTAGCATTCAGAAAGAATGGTCAAGTGGTTGGTGAAAGAAATTGTAGTAACAGAAGAGCATCCATTTCTTGGAAGGGCTTGAAGATCTTCACTTCTATTTCTCTTTGTACTGTACAGGCCAGGTTTGTGACTCATTTATTTCCAAATACCATTACTTTATCTGCTTTTACTGTTGCACTTAGGTGTCAACTGATGACGTACATTGAGTTATTTCTGGTTTATTGTGGGTCTAAGAAAAACAAAGAATACTAGCAACAGTAATAACAGCAATTTGAATTTATTTTATTCCCATATGTTCTTTCCAATTAATCATGAAGCACTATACTTCATCAGGGTGTTCCTGTCATTCAAAAGGACCTCAGCAGGCTGGAGGATTTGGCCTACGGGAATATCCTCAAGTTCAGCAAAAGGAAGTGCCAAGTCCAGGAGGAATAAACCAAGACACTGGTACAGTCTGGCAGACAGCTGTCTGGAAAAGCAATTTGGTAGAGAAGGCCCTGGGGTTCCTGGTGAACAACAAGGTGACCATCATCCAGCAATGTGTTCTCAAGGCAAAGAAAGCAAACAACCTTCTGGGCTACAGGAGGCAGAGCATTGCCAAGCAGGTCAAGGGAGGTGAAACTTCCGCTGTACTCAGCACTGGTGAGACACATCTGGGGGGTTGTCCTGGGTCCTGGGCCCTCCAGCAAGAGATACAGACACATGAGTCCAGGGAAAGGCCACAAAGATGATGAGGGGTCTGGAGCATATGATGTATGAGGGGAGTCTGCAAGAGCTGGGACTGATCTGCCTGAAGAATAGAAGACTCAGGGGGGTCTCATCAGTGTGTGTAAACAACTGATGAGGGGACAGTATAGAAAGTAGAGCTGGACTCTTCTCAGTGGTGCCCTGTGACAAGAGTCAATGGGATGAAATACAAGAAATTGTATTTAAATGGATGAATACACATTTTTACTCCGAGGGTGTTCAACATTGGCATAGATTGCCCAGCGACGTTGTGGAGTCTTTGTGGAGCTATGCAAAACCTGACTGGACATGGCCCAGAGCAGCCTGATCTGGGTGAGTCTTTTTGAACAGGGAATTTTACGAAGTAGTTTCCAGAGGTCCTTCCAGACTCAGCTATTGTGTGAATTCAGATCTGCATCTCCAGATGTTCTGCCCTATTGTTTTTGCCGTTATGGAAAGGAAGAAAATTGTTGGTGAAGAAATACAAACCTGGAAATCATATGGTCAAGTAATGTTTGTCCTTGTTTCTAATTGCAGTAAGTATTTTGAGGGGATTGGAGGGAAAACAGTCAGGGAGCCATGCAGTTTTATAGTCTTCACACTGATAATCCTGCAGGTTTGATCAGGTGCACCTTCTTGAGGAAAAGGAGAAAAAAAAATCCAGGAAAACACAGCTCAAAGTTAGGAAGTTCCTGTAGCTAGGATAGCCAGTTTGTTTTAGTATTTTATATTTGTATTTGTA